>NW_010179155.1:0-37372 GCF_000695765.1 Mesitornis unicolor
GGTCAGCTTGGATCATACCTGAATCATCTGTTCTAGGTCACCTATCCCAAATTGTCCCAGGCTTTTGTTCCCCTGTCATTCTTTTGTGCAGAGAGAAGAAGAAAAAGAAAACAAAAAACCAACCAACCAAACAAACAAAAACCACAACAAAAAAAAACCAAACCAAAAACCAAAGCAAAACTAAAACAAAAAGAAGCTATAACCACAGGTGCAGGCAGGACCTTGAAAAATGTGCATATCTGCCAGTAAGAACGAAAATTAAAAAAAAACCTTATCAGCTTGTGTTCATTAAAGCAAAGACTGCTGCTTTGTGAGAAATCCAGCTCTGGCTGAAGCATTAAAAGGGGATTCTACAATTCAACCCCAGAAAAACCAGGAAAAGCATTAACCCTTTTTAATTTCTTATATATATTTGTGTATCTGAAGACATTCCCCATGAATCAATGTGAGCAGAGGGCATCTTAAATAGCAAAAAAAAAGTAATCAGGCTTTTGCTGAACCAAGGAAGTTAATATTTCTTTAATATTTCTTTTTCAGGTGAGCACTAAGAAGAATAATAATCACAGGGAGAATACATTATCTGATGATTCAGTCAGTAAAAAAAGCATTCATTACAATTGCCATCTCAACGCAATAATTTATGTTATTTTCATGTTATTTAGAAAGTTTTAGGTTGTTTTTTTTTCACTCACCCTAATTAGAGATGGGGATTCAGAAGGATATGAACGTTCTGGTGCCACTAAAAGTCAGATATTGAACATATTTCTGTAGTTTTACACAGATAGGTAAAACAGAAGGCTGATATAGAGACAGATTGTCTAAGGTTACAACGCACAACTTTAATAGAGACAGGAATTGGAACAAGAGGTAATGATACCTGGGACTCTGTGTTAATTAGTAGATCTCAAGAACTGTCTTTCCCAATGCATGTGCTACTATATGCAGAAGGACTTTGTATTATAAGAAATATTATCCATACCCTAACTGTTGCAAATTTTCCTGTGCAGTTGGTTATTAACACAAATTTTGGCAAAATGTGCTTAAGTTCCAAGATAGGTCTCTGGACCAACCAACCTCTGGAGAGAGAGATCTTCACTGTACATTGTACACAAACTGTTGGGTATTATTTGCATTTGATTTTACCTCCTTTGTGTTTACCAGCAAAATTAAATGTATATCTGTTGTATGAAGCAATGTATACTTAAACCACTGAATTATGAATTCACTCATATGCAATTTACAATGCATCTTTTGCATGTCAAATGGGAGCTTACTGACAAAAAAAGAGCATAGAGCTGAAATGTATGCATAAAGTGAGTGAATACATGTATGCATGGAGAAACACTGATGTTTTTAAATATAGTTGCAGAATTAAAGACACTTGTAAGTCAAATTCTCGTTCAAATATAATCTGTGTATGCCCACTAATATATATTGACAATAACACAAGTAAAGAACAGTCCAGCATAAACATTTGTTATGTGTACAAACAAGGTCTGCTTTTGTCATTTAGAATAGATAAAGCCTTAGTTTTAAATATGTCTCACTGAATTTTAATATATCAACCTGAATCAAGGTTTCAGAATCCCTCTAATAGTGATTAACATAGGAGCACGTAAAAAGGATAACAACATACTCTTTAAATATGACTTAGTAAGTAAATATGTAAATACAAAATGTGCTACCCACTGAAAAATAGTGTTTAATTATATTTGTCAAGAGTGTGATTCTATTATCCCTATTTAAATTGTCACACTGTACCAATGATTATTCCCACCACACTCAAACCCAGGAAAATTATTCCTAGAGAACAGAGAAATTTCATAAATACACTGCTGTCTAATTCTGGAGATGACAAAGTCTGTGATGTTAAAGTCCTGCATCTAGATATGTCATTGAACATCCCTACTATAATGCTGCCAAACAGCCAGGTACAAAACTGACAGTAGCAGCATTTTTAGTTGATTTTGCTAGAAGGGAATATTCATTAAACGTTACCAGAATGCACCTTGCATTGGAATCTCTTACCTACTGCAGTTACGTCCATAAGGTAGGCTCCTGAAAAACACATACTCTATAGTCAATCCAAACAAATGATGTTTCGGCTACAAGAAAATACAAGGCAAGCATAGAAAGAGCAGATCGAGAAATGAGAACGACCTGAATATGCATGAAAAGAGAAACAAAATTTTGAAGGACAAGTCAAATTTCTAATAAGGATGTAAAGGAAGAATCAGAGATACTCGAGAATTGGAGATAACCTTGGTTCAGATGGGAAGTCTTAGAGCAGATTCAGATGGTCAGCTTTTGGAGACAGAAAGGAGGTAGGGTTTTATCCTTGCAGACTGATGATTAAGATACTGAACACTCATGACATGTGTAGTGCAGCTGCTCTTACTAGACCCAGAGCATAGCAGCACATTCATGGAAAGAAGGATTTTCAGAAATAAGAAGGGAGACTGCAAATAAAATCTTGGGTAGAGGGAAGAATCTTGAAGTCAGGAGACTTCCTGACTCCAGAAGGCTGGAGAACAGGGAGATGTGTGGAGCTGAATGCTGGATGATACTTGTGAAACTTGGCCCAGTAGCAGTCAAGACTGGGAACAGTGAGCAGCAGCACTGCTAAAAGGCAGAAATTGTTTAGGGTGTAGTCTGCTGAAGCAGAAAATGCCCTAGGAAGGGACTGACAGCTGCTATGTGGTAAGATGACATAAAGTAGGTATTACATTGTCACCCACACAAGAGCAGCTCTTGGCCACACAGACAGTATGGCTGAAAACTACCAAGGTGTGGAGGTATTGTGTGTACATGACAGTGATCTTTGGCCTCTGAATGTACTTACTGCAGGGCTCCATCAGCATTTTCAGTGTGTGAAGTGTCTCAGCACCCATCACAGAAGTCACAAGTAGATCAGACCAGGATATCAAGGTCTGCTTCTGGTTGATCTTCTGTGCTTTCTGGGCTTTTTAAAGTGAGGTTCATCCGCTATTTCAGCAGCAGCCCTACTTTGTGGCTTTTTTAGATTTCTCAGAGTATTTACAGGATAATCAGATACTGGTGGCACTCTGATCTTTTAATCAAGGTCAATTTAAACATTTATTAGTTTGTTAGCATATGGTCATATAAAGATGTTAATTGCTTCAATTTTATCTTCCATAAAACTGGCTGTTCTACAAACATGTCTGGCTAATATTTCAATTTACAGATAGCAACATTTTATCTAAAGAAAACAAAAAAGCCATTACAGGCATGGGTCTGCAAACTGGGAGACATCTGAATATGACAAGAAGATTCTTTACAAGCTAAGTAGATGAAAGTCATTGTGACCTGATATATTCTACCATCGTTTTCCCTTCATCAGCCCAAACCGCTATCAAGCTTTACACTTTCTTTTTCTAAGCTAATCAGTGACCAAATCCTTTTTTCAATATTTCTTGACTCTTATTCTTACTAGTTGCAGCTCAAAGAAGACAATGCAATGAGACAATAAGCCTTTTCTTTTTCCTAAAGGAAAATCCTTTTGAGATTTCAACCCTCAAACTTCAGAGAAGCAATAAGCTAGTCTGACATAGCTTTTTTCAGGTTCTTAGTGCAGGAGAAGAACTGGCCAACAATTTCTATTCTATTCCACTCTCTTCTGTTCTGCCCTGTTCCTCATAATGGATGGTTCTCTAGCGAAGGAGAACGGATAAATTATTCTTGTGATTTTCTTTAGGAAGAGTCTATTGCCTTTCTTCAAGAACATCCCATCTCATATCAATTCCTCATTAAAAAAATCCCAACCTGTCAGCAATCATTCCTTTTGTTTCTTCTTATCTTACTCTGAGCCTTAACCCTACTGATCAGATCCATATATGACACATACACTCAACAAGTGGAGCTGAATCAGCTTTGGGGATGGATTAACCCTTGTACAGGTCCTAAAATCTTACCTATCAGGAAATGACTGGTATTACTGTGAGGGCAAATGGACCGTATGTCGCATTATAGACTGATTGTCTTCTTTTTGTGCATAATTTTTATCACAATTTTATCTAAAATGAATATTATTGGTTACTTCCTATCTGTCTGAGTTTCTAAGGTGATCCTACTGATTGTGTTGTAAGTGGTGATATAGAGAGATGTTATTTTTCCGTCATGGTGTTAATCTGAATTTTAGTAGTACCTGCGTATCTTTCTGTTTTGAATAATAATAACCACCAGGATATAGGGACCTTAGTGTTTCTGCTTGAAATTTGCTTTGTTTGGGACTAATTTGACAAACTCAGCTCCTATTCTGGGTGCTAATCTGGACATGATTCCTGTTCATATCCAGGACATGATTTAGTGGGCACTGTGGTGTTAGGTTGACAGTTGGACTTCATAAGGGTCTCCAACCTTAATGATTCTATGATTCTGTTGGTTTGGATTATGTCCTTTTTCCCTCCAAACAGTTCTCAGTTGCTGGAAAACAGGTTTGTAGGCAAAGGTTCTTATTGTATCCAACCCTGCAAGACTGCTAGCTTTCAAGTGTAGGAGATTCAGAAGTCAAAAAGAAAACGCAAAGGGAAAAGACTTCATGTGTCTTTTTATCTAGTCAGAAGTAGAATTAATAGCAGTTTCCACTAGTACCCAAACAGAAGCAGTTATGCCAATTATTATCACATTACAGCTTTTCCCTGAACAGAGTGTGTACTATCTTGCATTGTCCCTTTTACAGAGGTTTGCCAAGACACCCACTTTTGAAGGACCCAGATGAAAGCTGCCGGGGCAAAATGCCTCATTAGATAGTTGTAAAATGAACAGCAGGAAAAGAAGTTATGTTTTAGCTTGTTACTTTCAACTTGGTAATTTTAGCTTACAAAAAAAATTTGGAGGTATGCACAAGCAAGCTAAGGTCATCAGATAACCTTGTCTTTAGACGAGGAAAGAGATGTCTTTCCAGCTCTTTTATCTGCTCTACTAATGAAACAAGGGTAGGTATGGGCACAACTTCTAACTCACTCAAGTAAAGAGGATCAGACTCCATCGCTTGTGTTGTCCTTCCTTGCTGCCTTAATTTTATAATGAGCTTTACTAAGCTGGTATTTTTCTTATTATCCTGAATACAAGGATCAAGAGAATATGACAGCAACCTGGTTTCTGTTTCAAAAGTTCTGATTTTCTCATCAGATCATTCACCCTCTAAGAAAAAGGTCCAGTTTCATACATTCAAATCCCACCAGTCAAATAAAGACTGTATGTTAGACTGTGTAGCTGTCAGTTTTAAATTTTTCTTATGATTTTTGAGCACTGGCATAACAATGATCAAAGAGGCTGTGATATCTCTAGATACAATGAGAAAGATTTCTTCCTCATCTTTGTGCCAGAATTGCTTATAGAAAAAGTAGTGTTGAGCACTCTTTAGAATAATTCTGTTCAAATTTCTCTTCAGATTAGCTTTCAGTGTCTCTTATCCTGAGTTATACCTCCAGAAGTCCACCCTTTGCTCCTTTCCCTTGAGTGGGGAATGATGGTGGGGAAGAACCACACAAAGAACAACCAACTGAAATGTCAAGTGCTTTGTATTCTTTTTATCTTTCATTGAGCAGAACAAAATATAGACTTATATTATATCTATATAATTCGTAAGGCTGCCTGAGGCTAGTTTTTTACTTTCCCTTTTTTTCCTGATTTATCTTGCTTTACAATGAGCATGCACGCTTCAAGGGATACCTCAGGAAAGAGAGAATAATTTTTTCCCCATTATTTCTTTGATCCAGACTGCTTTATCTTCACTTCTACGTTTCACTCTTCACTGGATAAAATGGATGAAGTCTGAATTTCTGAGGAAAGTAGATTAATTACAAAGATATTTGGTCTCCATAGTAATGTTGCATCCTTGTTATTAGAGACTGAAAATCACAGGTAAACAAAGCAGAAAAGGCAAAAGCCTGGAGTCCTGTCAATAATAATTCTTAATCCCTTTCCCCCGTCTCTTCTTATGTTATCTTTTGAAGGAAAATTCTGCATTGTTCAAACAATTAAATAATACTAATAGGTTTATGCGAGTAGCTTAATCCTAATTGATGGATTGGTAAATTATAGTAAAATATAGCCATGTAGTGATATGAACTATTTTTTTAAAGTCATTCCCTGGCAGAACAGAACATCTAAGATGAAAATGTAAGTTTAATATACACTATCTTGGGAGAATAAAGAAGCAGCAACAATAACCACCCTATCTTCTTTTTGATAGTTATTATCTGTGCACAACAATCTACCCACTCATGCACATTTGCCACTACTGCCCAAGTTGTCTTTTATTTTAACAAAATATGATTTTGAATGTAGCTTTTTATCTCAAAGAAAAAATTTCTGGAAGAATGAGCAGAATAAAAGGAATAAAATTCAATTATTCATTCACATTCACATTTATTGAATATATGCTTTTGTCTGCTACACGCAATAAGAGAAAATTCACACAAAGAGAAGGTGCACTTTGCTTCGATATCTGAATTCCTTCCAACTAGTAGCAACAGCCTTGTGTACTTTCATAGGACTACAATACACATATCTGCGTTTGGTGGGAAGAAATGAAATAATTATGCAATTTACCATGAAAGCACACTCAACAACTCATCTCCTGAGGATTCATTGCAGGTCCTTGTTCAGTTTGTTCACAGAACAAAGACAAAAAGCTCATGGATGTATGCCAGGCTGCACATGTGAAGACCTACATTCTTTGCTTATGTATTTCAAGAAATTTACATTTACAGCTGCTCATATAGTTTCTAAGATCATATTAAGTACACAAAGATTTCTGGAAGACTCTTTGTCTATTTGCTTTTTAGCCTTTGGTTTAGTCCTAATTTAGATGAGATAATAAAAACAAAAAGAAAGAAAAAGGACAGCATAACACACACTGATATATTCTATATGTGAATAACCTTGTAGTTTTTTTCTTATTATTCACCCTTCACAAAGCATGGATGCTTTTCATCTTTTTGTGACTATTTTTCTTCTCCATAGCTCTGTGTTGCAGTCTGATGATTATATTGCAGTAAGGAATATTATGGAAGTTATCACTCATTAAACAGCTGCATGTTGTGAAGCAAACAGAAATATTAAAGAAACATCATAAAATGAGTTGTTTATTTTGACACACAGAATGGTAAGAATATCTTTTGCTTCTGGTTTTGTTGTTGTTGTTTTTTTTTCCTGTCTACACCCCCCAGGTGATTTAAAGCTACCTGGAAGGTGATATTTTGTTACTGCTTTCTCCCATCCCTGCGAAATAAGTTCTTAGCTATTATTG
The DNA here is from genome assembly GCF_000695765.1 of Mesitornis unicolor. NCBI lineage: Eukaryota > Metazoa > Chordata > Aves > Mesitornithiformes > Mesitornithidae > Mesitornis > Mesitornis unicolor. The sequence goes on from NW_010179155.1 coordinate 7,277, forward strand.
CATGTTTCTTGGTTGCTTTTTTTATTCTGTGTCATTCTAAGCTGTTGTTTTTATTCCTCTTCAGCCTATAGGTTGCCATACACCTAAATACTATCATTTCACCATAGGAACAAATTGCCTTCTCTCTCAGTATCTTAAGACAATACTATATCTAAAAATGCTTGACATGTTGGACTTGAAAGAAAAAAAACAGAATGCCTACATTTTATACTGCTAGTATTTTATCTTCTTAACAGGACATACAATAAAATCCCACAGCCAAGATATTCTGATAATAGTTGATTAATGTGTAGTTTATATAGTGTAGAATGCTTGTTTGCCTCTAAATGCAAAATACTAAAGGAGTTGACATGTTCTTGCACTTTTTCTTAATATTTTACTTTAAAATTGCTTGTGAATTTCAGCTGTTGCCTTCAGTCTCAGGGTCACATACATAGCTATATAAGCCCAAAATAAAATAAAATAAAATAAAATAAAATAAAATAAACAAAACATTGCTGCTAAGATAGTGAATTGAAGTCTTTATGCAATAGACATTCTCAGACACAAAGAATGACAGTTTGATCAAACCAAGAGAAGAAAATAAATATATGTATTTTTTTAATTTTATGTCTACGCATACATATATACAAATATGTACACACATATATATGTTATTATATTGAACAGGACTTTAAAACTTCAGCATGCCAGAATAATTCTGTCTTCTCAGATAAAAATAGATTTCAGAGGAAAAATATGCAGAAGTAGTAATAATTCTCTTATGATACCATTCACCATATTCCTTTTGCCTTTGGATTCTGAATTGCTATATATGTTTACTGTAAGTAGAAATGAACAGGAATTTTCTGATGAACCTTTTTTTGCTTCAAAGAATTAATTAGAAATAAAAATTTTCATGAAAATTTTGTTAGGCTCTTCAGGAAAAATCTCTTTTCAGAAAGTCTTCCAGGGTCCAAGATGGCTTCTGGGCAAGTGTGAAGCAGTGTGAGGGTCTGACAGACTGATTCCAGGCATTTGTTATTTAACTTAAAATCATATGGCAGATCATTTACTAGTTTTAGATGTACTGTAGGATCATTCTGGACTATCTAGGAAACCTATTGCTGCTAAAATACCAGTGAGATATTTCCTTCTAACCATCACTGTATAGTACTCATAATTTACTTATGTTAATTTACCTTATGATGGTTCTTGGCTTTCAGCTACTTGAATTTGATATGGAATTTGCTCAGACCTCATGATTAATGAATGCAGCAGTTTTATATTAATCAAAAAATGGCAAGATATTAAACTTTCTGGGTAGCGTGAAGTGTTATTTATGTGCTTCTGAAGTAGTATTCAGTGTTTCTAAAATTATGATGCTAGGTAAGCTCAGTTTGTTCATCTGCTTGCCTCAGATGCATTGCTTTGATGAATAATTAACCATATATGCATTTGTCAGGAATAGCCACTATTTTTCATTCTCTCTGCTGTGATGAAATTTTCTGTTAAATACTGTTTTCCATTTCCTTCGGTGACATTTTTGTATTCCGCAAAATCATGTAAAGTACTTAAATACGACATTCTAGGTAAAATCGTTTTCTACAGAGCCCCATGCTGGATTACATTTGTTGAGATAAACAGCCAAAAAACTGGAAGACAGGGTTGGACCATCATGTGAGACATAGAGGATGCCAGCGGGACACCAGGCTAAGCAGGTAGTGGGCCAAAATCAAAGACATGCAAGACTTGACACTACCAAATACAGCTGAACATTTCCTCATGCCATTGTCCAGCAGCGACACAAAGGAGTAGCATACGGCAGCAGCCCAAGCCATATGGGTATCTCCAGGAACTTCAGCAAAGATCATAGCACAGGCAGTGAGTACACTTGGCGTACCCGCCAAGAGCTGATGGGCTTATACATCACAAGAGCAGACACTGAGAAAGCATCCCTCTCTAATCACCTTCCCATTAGTATCCTCTGACACTACCAAGTCAGAAAGTACATGTTTTAAACTCCCAGAAAGAGCACAGTATTAAAGTACAGTCACCTGTACTGATTGTTCACAGGAATGTGTACAAATCCCTGGAGTGGGAGTTTACAGAAGGTACAAAAATGTCAATCTGTGCACACCAACAGTCAAAAACAATATCCTATCTGTTACTAACTCTCTTGAGAAAACACCATGGTGTCTTTTGCAAATGCAATTTTCTTCCTTGTATGTTAGCTATGAAGCTGATTCATTGAGCCTTTGTGATAAGGGCTCAAGAGGAGAAGGCACAGAGAGTGGGTGACTCTGGGGGACTTACGACCTCCACTGGGCCCATTTCACCTGCTGGTCTCACATCTGGAATACAGGAGAGAAGGAACTGAAAGTCTGTGTAGCATTTCAGTGGTGATGAAATGCTGTCTGAATGACAGCTAGGCTCATCTGTCATGGCCAACAACTCAATCAGACAGCTCTGAAGAAGCTGTCATCTGGGAAAGACGTATCTGCTTGAGATAACAGAATATCGTATAAGACTCCAGCATCTTGTGCATGTTGTTCATTTTTGATATATTGTCTTCTGGTTTCCATGGGAATTATTATTCTGTGCCTTATCCTGTATGTAGCTTTTACATATAGAAATGATTTGTCTGGGTTTCACATGAAAACAAAATTAAAAATATAATGAAATGAATTTGAAGACTAATTGCTTAATGAAGTTATGCAGCATAAGTGAGTTCATGACTTGTCAAGAAACTCCTACCTGCTATTGTTGATGATAAAAATCCAAATGTAATTTCCTCTATTGCAGTTGAATTAAATACATTTTTTTCCTGTAAACTAGGTGCTTATGAATCCTATTGCATTCAGTCATAGCTACAAAGATCAGGAACTGAAAAACCTGTCAGTGCTATACAACCATTCTCAAGCTTAGCAGGATAGGATTTTATAGTTGATAATTGAATGTCTGTGTGCTTCCATATAATTTGGCAATAAATATCAGCCTGGCTGCTTTCAACTTCTTTGTACATGTCATTTTTAAAAGTATTTTAAATTTTTCTATAGATTTTAGATAAGTAACTTTCTTTTTTTTCCCCATTAATTGTTTTTAGCTTCTTTAAATTAAAAGCATTTTTCTATGGAGTGGTCAAATTACAAATATGTTTTATCATATTCACACATCTTTGTATTAGTCTAAGTAAATTTGTAGTGTAATTTTACAGAGTTGTCACTTATTGTACATGAAGGACAGTCTGTTCTTCTCACAGAAAATCCAAAACTAAATGTTGCATTATATTTTTAAAACAAGCTACATGTCCCTGCAAGTATTTCCACTTAGTAGTAGGGGCTTGAAAGTGCTCATCTTGTAAAGGGAGAAAGCACAGTACTGAAAAATACATGCTCAGGTTTCTAACAAAATGGTAATAGAAAATTTATGTCTAAAATATAACATACAGTTATTGTCTTCATACATATTGATATTGTTTACTAAATCTTAACACTCTCCTTTGAAACACAAAGTAGTATGTGTACGCGTGTTTTTATATATCTATCTATATCTATCTATCTATCTCTATCTCTATCTCTATCTCTATCTCTATCTCTATCTCTATATCCACACACCCCAATGATTTTAGGAAGAAGGGCTAGCTCTCTCTCATTAATCCCTGGGATTTATGCATGACACAGAGAGGCTAAGCTCCATATGCCTCCTGTCTTTTCCTGCCAGCTTGACTTTTTCAAGCCAGTAGCATCTTGTGACTGATACTTGATGCAGGTCTCATGTTTGCAGCTGTTTACCCTTTATCAAAAGGCAAAATACTTTGCACTTCAAAAGTGATAATAACTTTCCTGAGTATAGGGACTCTGTTTCCAGAATCCCTGTGGATCTTTGTGATTAATCAAGGTGAAATGTGGCCTCTTCTATACAGACTGCTCAGAGCAGTGGTGGAAAACAGCGTGTTATAGGGCTACGGTCCCAGATGCACACAGGTGACAGTAGAAGACAGCAGCTCTTGTGGCTCAGGTCCTCACTAGGACTGTTGTTCTCTCCCACTTCTTGTCCCAGTACCAAGCTACATTAAAAAACCTGCTACAATGGACTGGACTGGTCATAGCCTATGGGGACTTTTCTGATGTAGGCATTCAAAGGCAATATTATTTTGGCAACCTAGATCTGCTTAGAATTTTAACATCCTCTAAAGGATCATGAGCATCCCCTGAAATGTAATTTCTGACAAAGAATAAACTACTCAAAATAAATAGTCTGCAATTATGATGTTTACACAGTGTATCAAAAGGATGCATTTTTGCTGCATCAAAAGAGAACATGGCATTAGGCAATGACTTTTCAGGATGACAGTTTCTAAGATTTCACACTCATTGTCGTGGGTTGATAGTTTTGCCATCTGGAACGGAAAATATTTTCACCTTTTTCTTGAGCCTGTACTAGTAATTTTGCCAAAGCTTTGGATTATAATTGCATAGAGCCTGAGCCAGTAATACTCACTCCATGGCATTATTCTGCATATAAATATAATGCTGCCTCACTACTAGATCAAGAATGGCTCTTTTTGTTTGTCAAGTGGTAGATTTTGCATGAGATAAGCTACAAGAGAATTTTCAAATGTTTGAGGAACAAGGGATCCTCTTGATGTTACTCTTTCATGTACGACACAATGATTGACATAAGTTTAAATATTAGCTAACCATACAAAATACCAAGGCAGTATTTCATTAGCATATATTGTGAAACTTGTAAGAAAATGCACAAATAGCCTTGTCTACCTCACTTCCACCTTTTACTATGATTAAAGAGGGAACATTTTCTAGAAATACTGGATGGTTACACCAAGAACCTCTTTGTCATATGATGTCATTTACCTCTATCATATGACCAAAATCTCTGAAGAGTCTTCTGACTGCATAGTAAGAGGTCTTCAAGGAGGGAAATGTGAATTGAGATGCCAGGAAGAGGTCACTTCAGCAATGCAAGTACAGAGAAGTAGGAAGCACGCATGCTTACAGTCCATGAGGACTTTGTCTTCCTATCTCAAAGTACATAATGTAATAAAGACAGTTTTCTCTGGTATCTTGTGCTCCAAACACCTATTTTTGGGTGCATTCACTTAATCTCATTCACTTGTTTCCCTGCTGATAAGTGCCATCATCCATTCTGCTGGGTATGGATCAGTACAGGTTTGAGCCAGATCCACAGCTTCTTTTGAATTGTTTCAGGCAGTGATGATTGTCCAGCATCCAAGACAGAAATCTGATTTGTGACCAATAAGCAGTGTTGACACTGCACATGACAGCGCACCCTTAGGAGCAACTATTCTTGGCAATTACTGAATGCAAAACTCCGGCATCTCCACAGTTCTTAAAAAACTCCTGAATTCAGTCTGCTTTCTTGTCACTTAGATGTTGGTTGCTCAGACGTCCTCAGGGCATGAGGCTCCCACAGGGAAAACTCTGACATCTCTCATCTGCCTGACATCATTAGTGACAAGATAGATCCAGTAGCTAGAGGCCACAGAGTCCAGGTGTGGTCGTGTAGCAGACAAATATCCCCTGGAGGATGTTGTAGGCACTCTCTTTACCCAATGTCTCCTTCCCAAATTATTCATTAGAGTGGTCTGCATATAGTCCCAAGGGCCAGATAGATGGGCAGCAGATTTACCCTCCAGCCTGCCTTGTGATGCTGCCGTCACTGTCGTGTGACTCTTAGCAAGGACTGTGTAAGGACTTAGCAAGTACAGTCTTACACAGAGTCAATTCCAGATTTAGCAACAAAGCCCCTGTGTACTAAGTACTGTACAGAGCAAATTAACAAAGAAAATATTTCACAACCTGGATGACATAGAGTCAGGTGAAAGACAAAAGCAGAATAAGCATCAGTGAGAAGATGGGGAGAGGTTAACAAGAACAGAATTCCTGTTACTCTTTCTGAGTATTTTTTTAAAAAACACAGACAATATTGGATGAATTGTGTGTGTTCATGAGTTGAGGGGATTAAGCTGGTGTGGCCAAAGACCTAAAGCACTTTGCCACTGTTTAAACTCATCAGACCGCATATCTAGAGAGGAAAAAAAAAGCTCACAATCCTAAATTACTTGCTTAAACGAACCTTTTAAAAAGATAGCGATGTACAAGAAACCCTGCAGGATTTAGGAAGCTTATCAGCCTCTATGCAGACTTGCTTGTTTCTGCTCTGTGTCTCAAGCATCATTCTAAGGGTTGGAAATTCATTTGCTCCTGTTGCACTATGTTTTAACCACAGACTGTCAAAGCTCATGGGTTCAAAACACATTCCAGCCTTGAAAAATGCATATTCTTTTTTTTTTCCCCAAAAACATCTTTGATAAATTTTAATCAACAACTCTGAAATAGCTGTACCAGTCTTTAAAATAGCTATGAAATGCTAGCTTCTAGAGCATGGGAAGACAACCATTCAGCAAATCCAGGGGATGGCTTCATTGCAAGTGACCAAAAGGCCAACACTCCAATCCTTTTGTATTCTTTTTCTTTTTCTTTTTAAAATTGTCTTTATATGGACAGATATCATGCCCTCTGGACACATCAGAAACTGGAAACCTTGCCAGTTTAATTCTCTGCTGTTTCACTTAAGTGCAGGGAAGCCCAGGCATGAATGTTCAATATCTTGAAACCACACATTCTGGATATCTTATCATCATGCAAATTCCCCCAAGAGTTTCAGGGCCTGTTTTAGGAGAGCTGAGAGTGCAGAATGTTACATGGGACTTTAAAATTATTTCAAAATCTCTGGGTCTAGACTGTAGTTCAGATGATAAGCAAGCAGAAAAAAAGAAGTAAGATATCTTGTGTGGCCCTCTGCAAATATCTTACTGTGCCGTGGGAGGTGCATGTTGCATAGCCACTCATTTTTAAGCAAAATATGTAGGAAAGGGACGATGAGGAACGGATGGTATCAACCCTCTGTGTCCCCACAGTGCTGGACAGCACAGATGACCTGAGGAATGCATCATAATTAATGACTGTAGAAGTCATGAGTCTGAAGCAATAAGGAAGCAAAGTGGAATTGAAATTCATGAGTGTGAAACTACTTCTAAGGTGGTACAGCTTTCACACCACATTTTGCTGGGGGCTGTGCCAAAGGACATACCAAACTTTTAATGCTATGTAACGGCTCTCCTAAAGCTAAGCAGAGGTCACTTCCATGCAGAATACTGATATAAAATATGACAAAATAAAAACATGAGAGTGAAAACAGAATACTAATTAACAATTTTTTTGTAATTCAGGAATAATAGCTAACATCCATTATGATTTATTTTGTCCATTGACTAAAAGGCTTTTTTTCTTGCTAATGCCTGTATCTTACATGATTTTATTTTGGAGAGACATTTTGTGTATTTTCCCTCTACTTTTCTGAGAGCAATGAAACACTTATTGTTTTGTTATATATTCATTTAAATTAATTGGATAGACATTAATGTTTGCATGTGCTACCAATGTCAGTCTTGGAAGTCTTAGCTTCTGTGCTTCTTTTTAAAGAATGGAGTCCTCTGCCCAGATTTTGTCTTACACTCTGTACTGTGCACATTGCTGTGGCACACAAGGGCAGTCCTGCTGAGCAAGAGCATTCAGTCTTCAAGCCTCAGCAGGGCAGCCCCTTGGAAAGGAAGAGCTCGAACATCAGAATTAAGGTAGATTTCAGTTTGGTTCAACAAGTAAGAGCAAGGTGTTTCAAGTCAGAAACGGTTGAACATAATTGTGTGTTTGCAGTTATTCAAAGAAAAGAATTTAGAATTATTTTAAAATGTCAAACACTTGCTGTTCCATAAAAAGATGAATTATGAAACAAATATGGGAAAGCAATTTTATTTTTGATATTGTGAAAGATGGAAGCTATAGGTTTTGAGAAACTTTGAAGGAAATAACCACTGTATCACATACTCTCCATAGGAAACTTTCAGCAGAAATTTCCCATTAAAATATCCCCACTGACAATAGCGACTTTAATGGAGAACAAAGGAATCTATCTAATAAGAATCTCCCCAATCTATTTTCTCTAAATAGTTTAGACTAATACTAACTGTAATGTTGGAAGGAAGAGGAATGTAGAGATGCTGTTGAAAAGATTACTTGCAGTTTCTAATCCTTTTTACTGTTGAGGGGAATATATATTTTCTACAGAAACTAGAAATAATAGACAATGTCTTATAAACTGTTTATGTCAATGTTAAAAACAAGCACTGTTAGGATATTATTGAGAAGTTTAATTGAGACCAAGCAAAGCAGAAGAGAGTTAAAACTCCCTTTTTTTTAATTCTAGATAATATTTCAGTATTCCTGACTGCTAGATGTAGGTGTGGAGTTTGTTTAGGTTTTTTTTCTATATGATATAGGATAGGAAAAGAATCAATAAAGGTTAACTGAAGACACAAAAGTGGTGGAGAATTTGAATTTCCTACTCCAAATTAATTAGTCCTTCCCAAACCCTTTATGTCCTTAGTGTGCTTCATGGGCAGTTTTTCATCTGCTGCCTTGCACTGAGACCTCCAGGATGGGGCCAGAGTTGTAGTGTCGGGACATAGATGGGAAGTGACACTTCCCCCTGGGTGGCTGTGCTAGAGCAGAGGGTAACTGGAAGGCTGACTAGCAAGCACTCCCCTGCTCCTACCAATAACTTTCAGACACATAAGATAATATTTTCATTATTTTTTGTATAATTATTTTGGTTTGTTTCATTATTTTTGCATTTTTGTTAAGCCTATTTCCTTCTTAACATCTGGCAAAGTGTAACAAGAATTTTGCAGTTTTTAAAAGTGCTCCTTCCCCAGAGCATAATTTAAATTAATGCTGGAACTATTCAGAACGCATTTCCTACTCTAATTTTAAGGCAGAGTCTCTTTTAACCTTCTCTTTCTCTAATTTCACTTTCTTCTGAACACTGAAATTAGTTTTCGACTTGCCACTTCTAGTTATTAATCCTCCAATATACAAAAACACTGCTTTTCATAAAGAAATTTTTGGTAGGAAATTCTAGCATCCTTGCAATCAGTGGTCTGGATGCCACCCTATGAGTCTTGAGTACCTTTGTTGCTGAAAATGGCAACAACCATTGTCAAACCCTTGTGCTACATTAACCCATATAATGTGACAGACTGCAAAGGCAATTGCATTTTAGGTTTTAGTGAAAAATCAATGGCAGAACTCCCTTTGCCTCCAATGTGGCTGAAATATTGCACACACAGAGCAGTCTTGGGCTTACACCTTATCTGGCAATAGCAAACAAAGTTGGGAAATTTTTCATCCTATTGGGGAAGCTTAGACTTTGTGATAAAAGAAAAGCCTTCAATTGACCTTACATGTGCAAAATGTGCTTTTTTTCTATAGGAATTTGGTCCCATATTTATTACTTGCTCTTAACATTTGAGCAAGACTAGTATTATTGATTTTCTTAATTTTTACACTGAATAATAAAAATGCACAAAGCTCTTTTACAAGTGCTACTTCTTTTGAAACACCTTCTGGTGTAGGGCAGAATGTTGAAATTTCAGAAAAATGGGTAAGTGGTGTACTCTCAGTAATGTAAATGAGATTTTCTTACCTTTTATAGTGCAGCAGGTATATTGTGCTTTTTTAATTACTTCATCCTCTCAGATAAGCAGACAGTTTCAAAACTGAGTATTTTCTTCTCAACGTATGTGGCAGATGCAGTATTAGGAAGCTTGCAGCTAACTCAAACAAGGATATGATTATACAGAAAGCCTGAAAAGAGTTGTGTCCACATCATAAATATTTTAAATACATTGTCAAATTATTTCAAGAATCTTTTTTTAAATAATAATTCTACAATGAAAGACACACCATAATGCTATGCTAAACCAGTTCAGATTACTGGAAGGAACAATACTACAAACCCCAGGAATTAAATAAATCCATCTGAAAATTGAATTTACTAGCTACCAAAAGAAAATAAACAATATGTTTAAATAATCAAGAAAGAAATTTGTGATAAATGCTAAAGTCAAGTTCATAGATGAGTACTCCTTTCAAAGTTATTCAAATATTTTGCTTTTAAAATTGTCATTTACATAAATATAACAGCTTTTGGTATTTAAGCTATGCTTTTATGTTATTACTTGATACATAAAATATTTTGATTACGAAGAAACAATCACTTGACATTTAGCTTTGAATCTGTTGCCAACAAAGTATGCAAAGAGTCTATTTAATATCATCCTGCTCTCATGAATGTATTTATTATTTCATTTAAGAATAGTAATTGTAATAACTTTGAGTCCCATGGGAAAGTAAAATGATAATTCATATTCTTAGATTTGACTTCTAGATCTCTGTGGTTTGTTTTCACTATGGTTTATTGGTTTTTGCACTGCCTTTTTCTTTATACTGTGGGGGATCCATTATATTGGTGGATAAAAGGAAATTATGATTGTAACATCTTTATTTAAAGAATTATTGATGGTAAACACCGTAGAGTTTTAGGAAAGTTAGGGGTTGTGGTGGGTGGTGATTGAAGAATTTGTTTGTTTGGGTTTTTTTATGTGTGTTTTTTAATCTCCATGGTCAAAACAAATTTTATCCTGAAGATTTGACCTCAGGATAAATTCTAGGGGGAAACTAAGATGTAAGAAAACTATCCCATTTGTCATCCTTTATGCAAGTATTGCTAACTCACAGTGGTTATATAAGTTGATCTTACATAAATGACACTTATTTTACTTTTTATAGTTTAAATACTGAGTAAAAAATCAGTCTTAACTCCTCCACAGTTTTTGGTGCTCTCTCCACCAATATTGTTTTTTTCTCACCAAAAAACGGATCTCACTTTATTATGATTTACTGGTAAGTTAGCATTTTTACATGCAAAGTTATAAGCTACATTATCTTCTGTAATTACTTTTCAAGTTGCAGTGGTAGGTTTCTTGCACATTTCAATGCTCTGAAATGAGCAGAGAAGTAAGCTGGCCAGAGCTTTCTTCCACATCAGCTTTCTAACAGTCAGAGAAATGCATTAAGATGCCTGCAGAGCTTCAATATGCACCCTATTTTAACTAGTAGTATATTTGGTTTGCTTCTTAAATAATGTTCTTGAGCGTTCTTCTGTTTCGATTCTTCTGTTAAGTGCCACTGTGGCTAATCTGCTAATGCATGTTCATGCACAGACTGAAAAATTGTTGAAAATAGAGGCTGGAAATATCTGGAAATACCTTTATGTATTTTGAAGTAGGATTCTCAACTCATGAATAGAAATAAGTCCATCTTATGCCTCAGATCATAACAGGAACTCAAGTCCAATGTGTATTCTTTTCATTCATTTGAAAAATACAGTATATACAATAGTAATTTAAATGAAAAGAGACTATATTTTTAAAATATAATGTGCATTTTCTCTGACAAAAAAAATGCTATTTATTCCTAAAGACTAGTATAGAATAGTACCCAGCTATTTCAAATATAAGTGATCCAAATAATAAATATTTCTGATGGATCACTAAACTATGGTCAAAAAAATTAATGGACACTTTTAGATTATTTTTGGTTTATAAAGACCATGTAAGTAGAAGTCTAGATTGGACAGGTAGTTGCCTACCGTGCATGTGTACTGTCTTTCAGAGGGCATAAAAGCAATTTCTCTTCACTGCTCAGTTCATTGGTTAAATTCAAACCAAGCAGTAAAAATGTTCATTTTTTCATGTGATCCAATGTGCAAATCAGTGAACTGAAGAAAAGCTAAGTGAGTAATGCAGAAAAGATGGAATTTGTCTTAGAGGTGAGGACTGAGACCAAGGGTTGAAGATATACGCAGTCCGTCTTAGAAGCATACAGCAAATTTATGTTCTGTCACCATTTCGTAGTTCAAGTTCAAGGTGCCAGCTACATCACTTTCCCAAGCAGAATTTAAGAGCATCGGAAGGTTTCGTCATCGTCTCCTGGATACTCAGGGAAGGGATGGATCAGCACGATATTGGTACCACTGAATGCTGTGAAAATGCGGGGTAGTAGCAAAGCAGGGACAAGAATGGGGGTGTGATCTTCCCCTCTCCAACTATGCTGATTTTAGAGATTGCATCTGTGGTGGAGAAGAAACTGGCCATAAAAAAAAGTCCAAACAAAAGCTGCTGACTTATCTTACATGGATTTGCCAGGGAAGCACCCCACTTGGAGGGAAATCCAGCCAAGGATAGCAATTAATTAATAAAGTTATCATGAAACTTTTTATGTATTATAAGTAAATAAAGATGCCAGGGATGCCTAGTATGGAGTACAGAAAGAATTCAGCCTTTTTTGGCCTTTTGCTTCAGCAGTAGCCTTAGTGCTAAACATGATAAAACTCGCTCTTCTTAATGGCTTTGCAAGAGGTATTTGCAAAAGCACTCTGACATACCTTATTTTAATGAGACGTCTGGCAATCTGTCTGTAGGGTTATTTCAAGGCAAAGTTTGTGCTCTATGACATAACTTTTTCTAGCACAAAATCGGGTCCAGTATCACCTGAGCAGCCTGTTTCTGCAAGTATGGGTTGTTGGTTTTTTTTCTCACCGTATTTCTCTACTGTGTCAGTAGGTCATGCATCTTCTTTGAGATCCTCTTTCCTTTAAAACATCTCGCCCCAGGAGATAAACTCTGTATGTGCGTCTTCTCAAAAGCATAGGCACAATCTTCATTCCTTCTGATTTCAGTCTTGTTTTCTAAATATTGATTTAAAAAACCAAACAAGATAGGTAAATCTCTGTTATGGTTTTCCTATTACTAGGACCTTGGAAAAAATGATGAATGAGGTAAAATCCAAATTCAGCAGCTTGAGTTCTTTCCTGAATTAATATTTTTTATTCGTGTTATTATATGAAAGGACAGTGCAGTTCAGAGGAAATATAGGGCTGAAGTTGACATTAACCTTAGCTTTGCTTGTTTTTAACCTGTAGTCAGTCCTATTGAGTACAGCTATCTGGAATTCTTCTGAAACAATTTAAAACATTGATTCATCAAATTATTTTGATAACTCACTCCTTAAGAAAAAAAGTCTTCATCAAAACCAAATGCAAGCAAGAATGCACACCTACAGACAGCAGCACTGCCTGATAATTTCTACCTGTGTGTCAAACTGCTGTTTCATCCAGGTAAGGCAAAGGGCTGGCTGGCTGGTTTTCCCTCTGGACTCAGTCCCTTTGGCAGGTCCTGCATTACCCCACAAGGCTGTACCAGCTCAGCTGATGAGTGGTTTCTTCACTCTGGTTTGTGATGGAAATGTGCCCAGAACAGGCACCAGGCCACTGGCATTGCTGGGACTTTCTGTATCACTCAGAGCAGGGATCCAAACCCCCCTCCTTTCCTACCAGCCACTGCCCACAAAGTGCAGCTTTATCTTTAATGGTCCATTTTAACAAAAATAAAATTTTAAGTTGTTAAATACTAGAATGTCACTAGATGTACTACTGCAAAAATGTATTTTATATTCTTGTGTACTGCTACCCAATAGGAAAACAGTTTTTATCTCATGAAGATTTCTAAAGTCTTCACAAACCAAATTTTTACTTATGTCTTCAAATAAATTACTGAGCACATAATTTACAATGTTCCAGCTACCTATATGATTACTGCATCAGATATATTGTAAAACTTCAAAAAGTCACAGAAGCACCATTAATCATGAAGCACTAGACTCAATGTTATCTCAGCTTCTCTTACCAATCCCAGTAAACCTGCTTAATTAAGAAAGGAATGCAACATCAATTTAAAACCTAAAGTATCATTGGCTTAAAACATCAAACACATTTTAAAAACAAATTTTAGTTTGAAATACTGTTAGTTAGCTTCCATCATGATGAGAATATTTTTTGCTTGAAGTAATTGTAACGGTAGATATGTGTCTCCAGAAAGGAATATGCTTTTATTATCACTCAAAAATTTTTTTCCTCCTTCCTAAAGTATGATTTTCACAGAGATTACCCAGCAATTCTTGCCTCTCCATGACATTGGGACAATTTAAATTCAATTGTCACCAAAGCTTTCCAAGTCTGAAAAAGCAGCAGAGTACTACAGTTAACATGCTTCATAAATCCCTAAAATAACTTTATTTTTGGTAATACACAGACATGTAATTTTATGGGGTTTTAAATACTTGTCCATATATGTGTTTTCCAGAAAAAATCTTGGTAAAACACCTGTTATGAAATGCAAAGGTAAGCTTTTCATAAAAGAAGTCATAGTTTGTAAAAACAAAGCAAAAAAAAACCCCAACTACCCCAAAACAAATCAACCTGCAAAAACAACACCTACACCTAGAAGATCTACATGTATGTAGAAGATTTTTGGAGTGTAAATACTTTAGCAGAGGTGTAAGGTGCTGAGGTTCGCGGTGCCAGCAGGTGCAGAGCGACCTGTGGCAGTATCAATGCAGGCTTTCATCACCCAGAGACATGTCCAGGGGTTGCCACCGCTCCTGGTGGTCCCTGAGCCCTCCATGGTGTTTAGACGAATAGCCACATGCAGCTGATGGGCAAAGCCTTTCCTCTGAGAGATGTTTCCATGTACGCTGGAGGTAGCATTAACTTGCAGGAAGCATTTCTGTCCTCCTGACTCCGAGTTTCTGCCACGGTGCTCCACCTTCTTTGTGCAGGTGCCAGGACTTGTGAAGCCAAGAAGTGAAACCAAGGAGTGGAATCTTAGGTGTTAAAGCAAGCCTCACTGAAGAAGAAAGACAGTTAATGTCTAAGTTTATTTGAGAAACGAACACGTAAACTGATTCACCATCCAAAAGGTTCCTGACCCATGCTAAAGATTGTTACTGCTGATTTTATTTGGTCTTTCTGAATACTGATTTGATCCTTCTTTAATTATTTAAACATTAAATTATTCTCAGCTCTTATCATTCAAGTTGCTGCATATTCCCAAACCTTATCTCAAATAAAACATCCTGACCCTTTACTAGGCAATGAAGAATAAATTAATGTGTGGCTTCAGTCTGAGTTAACCACTGACTCTTTGATGAGAGACCAAATTTAAAAGGCAGAATTTTTGAATATCCTCACACCATTTTTCTGACACACAAGATGTGACACCCTTTCCAGTGTAAAAATCCAGGTTGCTGCAAGTGAAAGGCTCACTGGGAGTCGGCATAATGGCCGGGAATGAGAAAGTGAGAAGACAACAATTTGAGGAAAATTTGCATTTAATCAGAGTCTAAATGGTTGCAGTGATCTAAAACAAAGAAGCATTATGTAGTGTAGGAGAGAATGAAGGGCAGTTTTTACAGTTTTACAGTTGTATATTTAAAAACAAAGTTAATTCATTTCAGAATCATCCAAGTCACGCAGAGCAGCCACTGTCAGGACCCCAAGGGATGACTACTACCTACCCTTCTCACAACGTTAACAAACACATATTTTCCTTAAAGAAACCTGCAATCCTGCATGGTTCTTATTTCCCTTCATTGCATTTGTATAGACTTCCATTAGAACTAATTACCCTTTTTAGTGCCTTATTTCAGATGGCTAATACCTGTTGTAATGGAAGTTGCATAAATTAACTCCCTTCTGAACTGGGAGAGTAGATTGGAAGATCTTTGGGGCAAGAATTATCCCTTCTTTTTCTATTTAAACAGTCCCTAAGCATAACTAGCCTTTCTTATCTTGGTCAAAGGCTCATAAGCATTCCTGTAATAGAAACACAAAGGCCTACGTGTCATTGCCAATGTATGACTTGATGTAGCTAACATGGTGCAGAGGGAATTATAAGTCCTGAGCCGGGACCACAAAAGACATTCTGTTGCAGCTTGGCCCCTGTAATAATTACAACAATAAATTTTGTTGTGTAGCTTACCTCAGCATTGTTGACCAAAACCTCACAAAAAGCATTATATGTTGTTGGGTTTACTACTATTAAATCTAATACAAGAATAATTTAATTCATATTCTTGACTTATGTTTTACAATTGTAACACATTATCACAACATTACAACATAAATGTTTACATGTAAAATAGGTAAATGTATTATATTTTACATTTAGCCTCAAAGCAAAGCAAACATGTCAAAACTAACAGCTCCCACTGCCTTCATTGCATAAAACCACATAATCTAAAACCCCATATTTTATTTTATTTTGATGAATATTTATGTTCAGCTTCTTAAAAGTAAGCAGTGATAGTAACAATTCCTGAGGATGCATGGTAACTAGCAAGGTTAGAGGAATGCTGTATCGGAGATTTATCTCAATCACAGTGCACAGAAAGTATTTATTTCAGCTGATCTGTATAATAGTTATGGGAATAACAGTCACAAACCTCCTATTCTTTAATCTCCAGCCACTTAATACTGAATAAAATAAAAATGTGTTTGTGTGCATACATGTGTATACATAAATATTTACAATATAGCCACTGTATTACGCTCTCACCATGCTCCACCAAAAAGAAAAGACTTTCATAATTGCACTTCTCAGTAAGTGCAAATGCAGAAATGAAATGCTGCAGGGGAGCGATGAGCGACACTGAAAGAAGGCACAGGATGTGTGTTTGAGCCTCCAGTCTGGAAATTCAGGTATCATCATTATTTCCACAGCCATGTATGTCTCTTGTTAGCAGTGAATAAACTGGGCCACATGTCACAGAAGATTAAGTACAGGCCATAGCGCGAAAGAGCAAACGGAAAACAAAAGAAAACAACTTGGTCCCCATTTGCTCTGACAGAAATAATTTTTCGGGGAGCTGTGCTTAACTTGAGCCTGTGAAAAATGCCTATAGCAGCTGGGAAGTGGGGTAAAATTCAGTTTGTCCTAATTTAGTTCTCTGGTGTGTTCATACAGGCAGGATCCTTAGGGTGCCCAAGTGTCCATTTCGGTCTTTCAGCACAATCAGGAAGGCAGGAGCTGCTCAGCAGGACAGAGGGGAAGCTAGAAGACCACTGTATTGCAGCTACAGCCCTGCAGCCAACTGCTGGGGTGGGATTTGGGTCTCTCCCCCAGCATCTGGCTGCCCCTCAAGCGAAGGGTGTCCCCAGGTCCCGCACTGAAGCCTCCCAGGGGGATAGGATCACCACAGCAGCAGTGGGTGCCCACCTCGGCCCCTGGTGCCTGCCTGGTTCAGTCTTTACTAGGCCACATCATTTTAATGTGGATGGCTGCTTGCATCATTTGCTAAATAAGTAGCTATTCAGTATCTGTTTTCCCCTCCTCATTTGACCTATGATCCCATGGCCCATTTAACATGCATCTTATATTTCACCTTTTTTTTATTTTAAAATGACTTTGCTCACCTTTCTGGAGAATGCTCTAAGTGTAAGCCTTGGAAAAGTATTGGAAAATGCTGACACCCCTGATACTAGGCCTCTGAGGAGCAAAGTAATGGAAAATCTCATAATTCAAGAGAAAATAAGATTTTGTGATTCTACATAGAATGAATGAATCCTGGGTTTCATCCTTAGGTGCCTGAATATTTCTTATACTTTACCCCCTTACTAACTACTATAAAATACAAAAAGCAGTGTTTCCAGTAGCCAGTTGAAACTTTTTCTAATTATTGATCTTGATTTGATAAGTTTTATGGGTGGTTTTTTTAGTGCTTAAAGGTGTTACTTTGATTACTAGACTTTCTTTTCCCCAAAATAAAATGCTATTAGAATTCTGCTGGAAAGCCTTGGAATATTCTATTGGGATGGTATATCCAGTCAAGCATGGATAATCCTCACCAGAAAATACACTGAGAACATTATTTTAACCCTAACATAGGTCCCTTTGGGGAACAATATGCTGATGGGATTGTTAAAGTTGTTATGATTGTTGTTATGATTTTTGTTACAGTGACTGTTTCAAGTGTGAGAGTTGAAGCCATAGGGGACATCAGAAATGACAACTAATTTTATCTGTGTGCGTGACTACCAACTCTGCCTGTAGGATGGTACACCTAGGAGGATGTCTATTTATGTAGGGCAAGAAAAATTTAAAAATGCATAGCTATTAAGAAACAATAAATTCCTCATGAATACAATTTGCAAATAAATATTTTGAGCATATTTTTGCCTGCACCAAATCACTAAATCTTTATGCATTGCTAAATCTTTGCTGAAAAGCAAAAAAATAATTTCTCTGTGTGTTTGCAGTCTGCAGTGTATAGGGATGAGTGAATTTCTGATTACCGATATTTTACTGTATAACTATAGATTACTGTTGGAGTAAAAAGGAAAACAAAGTCCTCAAAACCAGATGCAAAATATAGAAACCATTGCTTCTTTTTTCATGACACTTTTATTACTACTTAGCTTTTAATACCTATGTAAAACATATACCTCAGGTATGTGTTTCCCTGCAGTATATGTATTTCATGATGCAAATTTCTTGAGGCTGACATGTTCTTAATACTGGAAAAAAGTAGAGGGTCTGTGTTTATTGGAAAGGGGTGAGAAATAGCTGTGAAGGGTCACCAGTTAGACTGACTGCAGTAAAATTATATTCAACAACATCCAATGATTGCACTGAAATGGTTCTTCACGAGGCTAAATTTAAAAATAGATTATTTAAAGACTCAAGAAATAACTAGAGAAGGGCAAGACTGAGTGCAGGAAAATAATTTTCAGCAATGAGCAATGATTGCACTGAAAAACAATCCAATGTGACACTAAATTTTAAGCAACAACTTTTTTTACCTTTAATTTCATATTGAGGGGCTCCTGAATGTCTTCCATGAAAATAAATATTTGGGTCATAAGACTGTTGGGTGTCTCTGACATTGCTATAAAAAGGATGAGAGCTTTCCTTCCAAGCCTGAATTTCCATGTATAATCTATTTAGCATTCAGTGATATCTCATTATCATCAGACTAAATGAAGTAGGATGGTCTAGTAGCTTGGTTTGCATTTATTCTACTCTGTGGTTCCTGACCTCAGACTTAATTCAGTTTAGCGTAGATGTATTGTTACTGTCTTTTGCAAATTGGGTCCATGTCCTTGCCTTGCTACTTCTTCCAGCACTGACATAACTATATAGTAAAACATTGCTAATCAACACTTGACCCATCCCCACAACCTGCAGATTGCAAACAAGTGCAAAACTGATCTTTTTGTGCTTTTCAACAAATAATTAGTAATAAATATCTTATCAAGTCTTCATAGAAAAAAAGAAGCAGAACATGTGTAGACTATTGTAAATGTTATTAAAAGTTAAATAATTACTCAGGAATTCTACTTTTTAAAAAAATTTTCTTTTCATTTCCACAAAGCCATAAAATTCAGATTTTAAAGTTATCATTCAGTCCTCAATTCAGAATAATAAAAGTCTGCCATTCTGAAAAACATGTTGGCATATATGCTGTTTTTATTTTTCAAAGTAACTTGCCTTCTCTTCCATCTTATGCAGAAAATAATGGGACTATGCTATCAATATGAAAACTACCTCAAAATGAAAACAGAGGTCTCTTTTCCATAAGTAAAATGAAAAAAATCTTTAATTTCTCATATTATCTGATTCAGTAAAGTATTGTACTACTTCATGCCCCACCTATCAGTTCTGACACGTAGATAAATCAAAAAGTTAATGTAAGCATTAATTTATAGAATTAAAGTGCTGCAAAACTGTTATAATGCATATAGTAATGAAGACCAAGACTGTAAAAATAGCTGTGACCTCCAAGGGATTTTGTTAAGACTCCTTTTATAATTAGTAAATTTGCACTAATTTTCCATGGAAGAAAAGTATGAGTATTAACTTTTGGTCAGTTTTGGCAATGTGTGTCTTCCTATTTGGCAATTTCATTATAGACACTTATCATATACAAGCAGAAAATTAATCTAATTCCTTTCAAGCTAGATATTTATTTGAACAGATAGGAACCTATCTCCCACTTTTTTTCTTGTTGTTCAGAGATTTTTTAAAAAGAAAAATATTTAAATCATTTAGGTTATGAAATGTATGCTGTTGAACTATATGTCAGTGTAAAACTAGGATATAGTCCTAGTTAGGTGCCAAACTATGGAAAAACATTAAACACAGGCCAGATTTTATGCTAGTAACTTCACAAAGTACTTATAGTTACTTGTGTGTTTAGATGCTTGCTTGGACTACTCATTACATTTGGTGGAGGATTTTTAATTTGTAAGAGTAATAAGGTATTTCTTATAATAATATGGAGGGGAGAAAGGATCAGTTCAATAAAACTGTTTTGAATAAAAACAATTAGAAATTAAAAATTGCTTATTAATTAATTTTAGGACTAGTTCCAGCAGGGAAGAGAAAAATAAAGAGAAAAAAAGAGACACAATGGGCAGATACTTTATACATAAAGAAAGAATAATACCTAATCAAATTTAAACCTAGCGGTTCATCATAAAAGAAAGGATTCCTTTTATCTGTTCTTCTTATTTAACTATGGTTCAGGTATTAAAAACAAAAACAAAACCAAAATCAAAACAAAAAAGACACTTGAAAAGTGTGATTCATCCCACTTTGGTATCTAAAGCAGGTGTGATAAATAGTGGTCTAGAAAACCTTTTGACTACAGACACTTCTAGGAAATGTAGAAAAATGTAGCAAATGTAAATGCTGACTTAACTGACATCTTTAGCTAGGTAAAATCAATCCCTCCTTAATTTAACCGTGTGGTTCCTTAGGAGGAAGGGCATCTCTACACTAAAATGTAAATATCTGAGCTGGATGAAGGGAAAGAAGGCAATTTTCTAAAAACATTTGGAGGTCACATACTGACCAAAAAGAAATTGCTTAAAGAAATCATAAACAAACTATGATGTAAACAAGCCTAAATTGTGGCATTCTTTTAAATTTAGGAATTTGACTGTTTTGAAATAAAATTTAATGCTTGGTTAGCCTTTTTTTTTGCACAATAACGAAAACTTAAGGAATATGCCACAAAACTCCATCAAATAAAAGAAGACACAAAAAAACCCAACAAAGTGAAGTTCTCTTTCACATCAGCATCCCCCTGCCTCTGTGGCAGCTGTGGACGCTTCCAAGTTTTGAGTCCATACATTACTGTTACCTTCCTCCATAAGCGGCAAACTTTTGAGTCCATATAAATTAGAAGTTTCACCGGATTTGAAGATAGACAGAGCTAATATTATTATGTATATAAATACAAAACTTTAGTTTTACCAATTAGCCTTGACAGTTTTAATAGAAAAATTTTTAAGCCTTCATCTCTTTTGTGCATTTGAACCACATTTCAAGGGACAGCATCTCTGCTTTTTCTCCCCCCTCAATGATGGCAAACACAGAAATTTCATGCACCCCACCCTCAGACAGCACTGTGTAAATCCCCACAGACAACTGAACATACATGGTGATAGCCAGCCCCCATTTTCTGTACAAACGAAACCCTAACAAGGACAGTTTTGCTGGTTTCTTCACAGAAAACAGGCAAAATAAGTGACAAAGAACAGAGAGTAATTTTTTTCAGATCCCTGTTCGCTCTCCTGGCAAGTTGCAGAAAATTCAGAAAAAGTCAGGAAGAAGACATTTCTTGTTCATAATCACTATTAAAAAAAAGGTGTGTAGCGTCCTTCTTTCCCTGAGCTATTTTACCTGCAAGGTCATAGATATCTCATGAGAATAATGTTTCTTGTACCAGTCATTTTCTTACAGGTACAGTTGTTTCATAATTTATCCCCAAAATATTATGTTTATTACTAAAAAGAAAGGTTCTATCTTTATTGTTTGCACAGTCTGCTCCTTGTATGTTTAGAAAGAGAAACAGCAGAAATGAAGAGTAAATTAAGTTTTAATGAGGGAGATTGCATTAGTTTTCTTATTTGGTTCATAAAAAATGAAGTAGAAAGGCAATTATCTGTCCAATTCCATAGATAATCTGCCAAAAATTGTAGAACTGCTACAGGCACTGAAAGTTTCCTGGTATGAAAGGAAGTAATGTATGGTGCTCATTTCAGCTTTCAAGTTTCTGCCTACAAGTCAGTAGGCAGATAAGTATTTCAGAATCTATGATTGAGATCTGTCGTTACAGATCCCTCTTCAAAAAATTACAGAATATAAAAATACATTTCCTGTAGAAATACTGATGATCTCTTCTGGAAGAATCTCAAAGAGAGCCTTTTGCTTTTTCTACAAGTTATGTCTTCAATACCTTTAACAGCTACCACCAAAACCCCTTCAAAACAAGTCTGTGAGTGAAAACGTAGAAAGACTACTTACAAACTTTCAAATGCTCCATTCTCTATGCTGTGATCTTTTATTACCTAAAAAAGAAGGCAAGTGAATGGAAATAATGCCTGATTTGCCAAATGCCTGCATGCTTTTAAGAAAAACTGTCTTTGCTCCTTAGCCATTGAGTTTCAGATGGGTATAAGTGGCTGTCCTGGTTTGAGCTAAATAGAACTAATTTTTCTATTTAGTGATTTTACTTTTCAGCTCAGTCTCTTCTACGTGCCTGAACTTGCTGAAACTAGCAGCATGTTTTTCCAGTATGTGCTGCTACAACTGATAATCTCAAGGTTGCTGTCTTACCATCAGTGTTGTGTCTGCTCCTACAGGGGGGAGCGTACCCAAAACTGACCAACTAGGTATTCCATCCCACATATGTCATACTCAGTCTCGACCCTTCCATCTCGGACGCTTCCGTCCGTCTCGATCCTGCAATGGCCGAAGTTCGAGCAGAACCCTGCTGGTTCGTCTGCCTCTGATCCTGATTCGTGTGTTCCTGCACCCTGCTCCCACCTGCTGCTGAGTCCGGTCTGGGACTTTTCAAGTTTCCTGCTCCGCAGAGCCTCTGGTGATGCAATCCTCACTGGGGAAGAGTGGAGGGAGGTTTTTATATTGGTTTTATACATATATTTGTACATGTTTGTATATATTCCATTATTTTCCTATTTATATTATTATCCTGTAGTATTAGTATTATTGTTTCATTAAATCTGTTAGTTTTATTTTTCAACCCGTAAAGTCTCTCTCCCTTATTCCCTTTCTCTTCCCTTCTGGGGAGGGTAGAGGGGTTAATAGAGAGCATCTGTCCAGGATTAAGTGGCCAGCCCAGCCCTAAACCACAACAGTGGCAGAATTCTTGCTTTGATTTTAGCCTGCAAACACAGCAATACAGTATGTAAAAATATTCATCCTTACCCAATCACTTCTGGGGGGAACAGTCTTAGGGATTATCTTCTGGTATGGTTCAGGAAAACTGCTTATCAGTATAGACACCAGACACCATATGGGAGGATATAGATGGATTCATTTGAATATCAAGCTCATTTCTCCATTTCAAGCAAATGAATCTTGGGAAACATGGCACATATGTAAGTGTTAAAATGGCAGAAAATAATCACCACCATCAGGAGCAGTCGGGATGTGTCCTGAGGAGAAGTCTTGTGGGAGAAAGTCAGAATCTGCCTTTTCATGAACAAACTTAGAGCTGAGATGATGCAGTCTGGACCTCTCTAGGCATAACAGGTTGGAAATTGGTTTATGAGCTTTACATTCAAATCCAGATGCAAAGTTAGAAGAGCTTTATTACATGAGACGTAAAAGCAAAGACTGCATCAGAAATAAGCTAAAGGGTTTGCTCATATCTCTCTTCATGACTGAAAGTAAAGTTAGTAAAAAAAGGACTGTGTACGGACAAGTCTCAGTGATTACAATTGCAGTCACAACACCCCTCAGGTCTTGCTTTGGTTCTCAATCTAAAAGTAACTGAAAACCCTTTTCAGCAACATATTTCTGAAACACAGGAGAACAGAGATGAGTCCTGAAATCAGAGACTAGTGTTTGGGAGAGAAATGATAGATGTTTACTCTAAAGGAGTAAGTTCCTTTGCTCCTCTCACTGAGAATGTCGTACAAAGAAAGACATATTTTTGTTAAAGTGTAGTTCTTATACTCACTGGGGAATTATTAGAACACTATCCTACAGCTTTCACCATCTTCCTTACACACCATGAAACTGCAGAACTATGTAGAACAGTGCACAAGAACAGAATCACATTTAAGGGATAATGTGCTAGGTAAATTTACATGCAATGACTACACAAATATATCTAGTTGGCCAATATTAATTGCATTATTTTCTGAATAAGTGAAATGTGAATTTTTCATGGGAAACAAAAACTTTGTATATATATCTATATCTAATCTCTATCTCTGTCTCTATCTCTATATCTATATATCTATATCTAGTCCATTTTGTTCGATTGCCTTTTGGCATCTTTCAGAGAACTTCATGATTCCATGCTGAAAAATATAGTACAAGAATGATTTGACATCCTTATCAGCAGTGAAGGTTTTACCGTACAAGGTGTTTCGTAAAGAATGAAACAAAAGGTAGTCTGACGGTGCCAGGTCTGGCGAATTCGGTGGATGTGGTAACAACCAAACTTGTATGCAGTCTAGTGTTATGGTGAAACACAACACCTTTGTGATCCACCAATTCTGGACACTTCTGTTTGAGGGCATAACTTCATTTCTCCAGTTGATGACAGTACATGTTCAAATTAATGGTTTGGTTCTTTGGAAACAATGTCAAATACACAGTACCTTTGAAACCCCATCAGACTGACAGCATAGCCTTCTTTTGGTGAATATCTGCTTTGGAAGTGCTTTGAGCTGATTCATCACGCTTGCTCCACTGTCTTTTTAATTCATTGTTGTAGACAATCCATTTTTCATCGCCTGTTATCATACGTTTCAAAAGTGTATTGTTTTCTTCATGTTTCAAGAAAGAATCGCAGATGTCAACATGCTTAGTGAAATGAATTTATTTGAGCTCACGTGGTACCCAAATATCAAGCTTCCTAATATACCCAGGTTGTTTTATATAGTTTTCAGTGCTCAATTTCAGTATGTTAAGATTATCAGCAATCTTTCATGCTGTTAAATATCAATTGGATTTGATCACTGCCTTTATTTTGTCGTTATCAACTTTGATTGGCCTTTCTGAGTATGTTACATCATTAACATCAAAATCTCCAAATTGAAATTTAGTAAATCAATTCTGACATTGCCATACTTTTAAGGCATCTTTGCAATACACATCACATAACTTTTTATGAGCTTGCACAGCGTTTTTTTCCTTTTCAGAAGGAATACAGCAAAACTTGATGAAAATGTTCCTTTGGATTTTCCAATTTGAAACTGGTGCCAAATAAATAATTGTTAATGAAATTTTGCACTTTATTTTTCTAAAACAAGCTTCAACTGTCAGCTGCCAAGTTACATAATTCTAAATTTGTGGTTTAAAATGAAGTTAGTTACATTCCAAGATGTGTATGTCCATCTTATAAAAAAAAACCCGTAATTACTTTTTGGTCAATCCAATATATATATAGCAGTGACGATATTAAAGACAATTGCATTTCTTTATTATGCTAAGAGCAATATGTTAATTCATGTAGTATGGAGGCTCAGTAACTTTTCGGTTTTTTGAGAATCACTGACTGCATTAAACATACAGAAAAATGGCATTGAAAATCACATTATACTTATCTTTTTAGAATTTTAAAAACAGATTAACTTTCTAAACAAAAAAAACTCCAAGAAACAAAGAAAATAAGACCACCATAAAAATCATAAGAACTAAGAGGAAACAAAACGTAGGCACAGGCAGTTACCTCTTGAACTACTTTAATCAGCTATGAATACATCCTCTCTGAGTAGTTCTCTAAGCTGCATTGCTCCTCCTCACAGTTATTCAAACACCTCAGTTTTTCAGGCTGTGAATACCACAGCAGGGAGCAGTTTGTAATCATTGTTTACTACTGAAAATACTGTTAAAAAGCTTTGTTTCAGGTGTTTATTATGATTACATCATTCTGCTTGTAATTTCTTCCTCCTTCCCTTCCTGTTACTAAAAAGCAAAGCTAAACAAAACCTTTTTAAAAAAATCAGCCCTCACTACTGAGTCTGTTATCCAGCTTTATTTACCTCAGTAGTTGAAATAAATGAATAACTTGCTTATATATAAGAAAGTAAGTGTATATTTAAGTAAATTTACAAGTTACATAAGTGGACACAGATTTATGAATCTAAACATTTAAAAAATTGCACGTTTGTCCAGAGCCCTCATGGGAGGAAACAGATAACACTTAAGGTAAAAATTCATATGAAGATCAAATAGTGTTAAGAAAACACAGTAATGTGATTCATTGCTTAAGTCAATCCTCGGAACTATAGAGTTTTGGTTGCTAACTTTATTTAAACTTTCTTCAAAAAGCAGGTAAACTAGTTGTTAAAATAGTTTGAAAACTTGAGTAAAAAGATGAAATTGTATTGAGAATACTGTAAAGGCAATTACCCATGCTAAAGCAAAATTCTTTGCCAGTAAGTCAGGAGTTCAAAAATTGCATCTAAATATTTTCAAAACTTATGATTAAGAAAAAGTATATTTCTTTATTGAAATAGAAAGTTGACTGTTTCCATGTCCATGTAGTAGAAAAACACATCAGATTTATGTAGTAATTTTGTATTGGTTTTGGTATTCAACTAACAATTGTTCTGTAAAAAATACAAAAGTGAGTAAGGGTCTTGGATAAATATGCTATCCTGCAAAAACCTGGTTCTATAATTGTATATCTTGGATAAAGTTTTAATAACCTTACTTGTTGTTGGAAGCTTCAAATCTTTTGCATTTACTGAAAGTTTAAGTATTCCAAACTGTATCACAGTCTTCTGTTATAATGATCTCAATTCTCTTTCAAAAAACCATCTTTTATCAACTCTTCAATTTCAATTTCTTTTGTTGTCAAGGAGGTTGTCCCACAGTATTTTGAAGTCAGTGCAAAAAGGTCTTACTGACATTAGTAAGAACTGAATTGAGCTTAGAAACCCCTCTGTTTTTTTTCCATCAGCCTTTAATGTTTGCCAGTGTTTCATCTTTTTTTTTCCAGATAGTGAATTATTCTGATTTTTTTTGTTACTGTTAGATACATCAATGAAAGAATACAAGACAAAAACCATTGGTGTAGTACTTCAAAGCTAATTTACTACTGGTACATAAATTTCGGTTATTGTAGCCTCAGAGACCAAAAATAATGTGCTAAAATTACACTTATATTCTAATTCTTAGAAGACACCAAAACTTCCTCATTAGTTCTTTTCCAAAAGTCCTGGAGGAAGACCTGAAGGGACAAGAATTTTTTCACTATTGCAGTCTTTTAATCGGTCCTTATCCAGAAATTGCAACATTTTTTTAATATATATTTTTATTAAAATTTATGCTTTGGATAGTCTTGTTGAATCCAGGAGACATGCAGGGAGGGATTTTTTAATATTGTTTTCATAAAAATATGACACGTCATAAAGATGACTGATGCTGCTTACTCATAATACTCCATGAGAAAAAAAAATAAAAATCTGTTAGTCTTCCCTGTGTGTGATGCCTTCATTTTTTTCCAGTAAAATAAAATAAAAGCAAATCTGTTTTGTTTCAGACATGGAAGTCTGAGTTGCCTGGGGAACTTGTTCTCCTAGCATTGACATCGCCATGCGAGAAATCCTGTCTCTCAATTGACAGGCTACTTTGTTTTGAACTATTGACATCTCTGTAAAATTTTTTACCAAATGGTGGCATTCATACTGTCCTTTCATAAAGGGAGAGGCAATTTAACATTACTACTCTCTCTGTTTTGAAAAAACACAAAAGAGGCACTAAGTTCAGGCACTAAGTTTCTGCAGAAATATATGTCCTATATGTTTTAAAATGCCTACCCCTAGCTAAGCTGTTTAAACTCTGATCTAATGAGATAGCTTTATGGTGTAATTTAGAGTTCTGAGCTGATGTTTCATTTTAAATCTGAGATTTCATTAATATCGTTATTGTAAGATTTTTTTTAATTAAATAAACTGAGATCCCCAGCAGAGGCAAATGTGTGACTTCTCAGCACAAATGAGCAATGTACACTAAGGATCTGGCCTTAGTAGATAGTACAGGCCACATGGAGACCAAAGGAAAAATTGCCTTAGCTATAACTTTTGCTATAACAGCAGATTTCCTAAAAGTAACAAAGTTTTCATAGCAAGCCGTAATTACTAAACATTTTCTAGTCACTGGAATGGTACTTGAAAAAGTCAGAATATATTTTTTTTTATTAAAGACATTTTGCAATAGATTCCTCTTCTGCTGGGAGGCAACCTTTTTTTTTGCACAAGTCTTTAAAATGTCATTGAAATTACTTTTCTGGCCAGATTTAAGAGGAGTCTTTGAGGATATCGAGTGGGAAACAAGGGGATTATAGAAAGAGGAGAACTAGTATTAACAGGATTTATTAATCCTGAACTTCTGTTTCATATTTGTGCTTTTGATAAAAAAAACTGCAAGATTTTACAAGATTTAGCAATACTGCTGCACCCTCAAATACTGTGTTCAGTTTTTGGCCCTTCACTACAAGAAAGACATTGAGGCACTGGAGTGTGTCCAGGGAAGGGCAACAAAACTGGTGAGCGGTCTTATGAGGAGTGGCTGAGGAAACCGAGGTTGTTCATCCTGGAGGACTTCTACAAGTACTTGAAAGGAGGTTGTAGCGAGGTGGGTGTTGGGTCTCTTCTCCTAAGCAGCAAGAGAGGAAATGGCGTCAAGTTTCACCAGGGGAGGTTTAGATTGGATATTATGAAAAATTTCTTCACTGAAAGGGTTACCAGGCACTGGAACGGGCTGCCCAGAGAAGACCTGGAGTCACCATTCCTTGAGGTATTTAAAGAGGTCATTAGAGACATGGATTGGTAGTGGACAGGTTATGGCTGGACTTGATGATCGTAAAGGTCTATTCCAACCAAATGAATGATTCTATGAACGAGAAGGGAAAAAATTCCCAGTGATGCAAATTAAATTATTCATTATCTCCCACAAGCAGACTGATGCCCAGCCAGTCTCTGCACAGAAGCCACCTTGGAAAATAAAACCAACCTCCTTCTTCTTCCTCTAATCCAGTTTTTGTTGCTGAGTTACGATGTTATATGCTATTGGATATCTCTCTGGCAAGTTCGGGTCAGCTGTCCCAGCTGTTTCCCCTTCCGATCTTTTGCCCACCCTCAGTCTACTTGGTGGGGCAGGGACAGAGTGGGAAACAGGCTTTGATGCTGTGCAATCACTGTTCAGCAAGAGTCAAAACATTGGTGTGCTATCAACCCTGTTTTAGTCACAGATCTATAACAGAACCAAAGGGGCTATAACAAAGAAAGTAAACAACTTTTGGACTATCCCAGGTTCATTTAGCTGTGTGGATTACTCTTCACTCTATTTACATATCAAACCATCAGACATACCTGCAGAGATAACGGATTTACATAGCATTTTCTGATGCTTTAGAAAAGATATTGTAAAAGTCAATGACCCAGTTTCAACCTTTTTTAGGAATAATGCTGAAAATAAAAGGAAAGAAGATGTGGAGCTAGTTAAATGCCAACAGATTGCCACCCGCTATTTATCCTGTGAGATTTAGAAGTAGTTGATTATCTTGCACACAGTTGTACATTCTTTAAACAACGTAATTGTTCAAGTAAATTTTGCTGTTTAGGCCACACATGTTTTAATCAGGGCTAATAAAGCTTAATAATACTGAAAAATCGGTCATACCATAATAAGATTTGACTCAGCATACTAGATACAGATTAAGCTTTATTCTCTTGAAACAAGTAATTCAAATGATGAGGCAGGTGCTTTCTCTAGTTTCATTACAATTCCTCTACTTCTTTTTTTTCAGTTTGAGGATGGATGGAACTCTTTCTAAAGACAGAAGAGACAGCAGCCATGAATTACTCTTCCAGTTCAAAACTGAGCAAACCAGACTACTCCATCTGAAGTTTAATCTGTAACATTATGCAATGTTTGAGATGTTGCAAAGTTTGGCTGGGTAACACTTCTACAACTGACAGTTCTGGAAGGTGGAAAGCAAATAATGAAGAATTATTTCAACTACTCATGGCAGAGTAGTTTTAGCACAGAAGACACTCACATTAACTTACCTTGAAGTTAGATACTGCAGTCTCTCATACTGAGTATGTCCTAATAGGCTCTTAGACTGTGCTTTCTCTTTTGAGCATTTCTCCTGGAAGGAATATTACGTTTTTAATAGAGGGAAAGATTAAAAATACAACACCCTCTGAATTCTATATCTGCAATAGCATGTTATGGGGAAAAGATCCAGACATTCACAGAATCACAGAATCGCTTGGTTG
>NW_010179156.1:0-11956 GCF_000695765.1 Mesitornis unicolor
GGGGGGCTAGCTGCAGCGCAAAGCCTGAGCAACACTGCCATCTCCAGGAAGCCCCCGAACCGGGGTCCTCCCCGACGCGATGCTCAAACCCTGCCGAATCCGTGCCCCCCTGCACTTTGCTTTTTAAAAAGCTTGAAAAATAATCGGTGATCAAGCAGGCAGGGGTTCAGCAACTGCTTAGTGTTTGAATTTATTTTGTGGGAAAGCAAGGAATCGTATAAAGTACCAAAAAAAAATGATCTCCACAGAGAGCATGTACAGTTCTGCTTTGCTTGTTCTGAATCGAAGCAGGTCGCCCTCACTGAGGTGCATAATGTGCAATGAAAATTTTGGGCACTGAATGAGCTGTTCTAACAAAAAAATGCACCTAAACTCCCTATATCTAATCAGTGGAGAAATGAAGGTGCCTTATAAAAAACCTCTGAGACAGATCCTCTTTAGCTATATTCAAACACTTGGGTGATATAGAGGGACCCCGTTTGGGTTGCTTATATGTAAGTGCCGAGTGCCTCTGAGACATCTATATGAAGCTGGCAGATGTAGCAAAGGACATACAGGAGACGCATTTTTCTCAAGGGGCAGCCCCTAAAAGTTAGGGGTCCAAGTTAACTGCTTTTCATTAAGCCCAGTTTACAAGGAAAACTGTGTGTCAGTTAAAATACCCAGCTGTCCTATAACCAGCCTGCTTGTGACATACGATTCTTGCCCTGACTGTGGCACCCACGTGTAGCAGAGATATAAACATAACAACCAGCTAAGAACAGTATATAATGTGTGTTTGCTGACCTAGTCCTTTTAAACAAATTCTTGGCCATTAGTCTTAGAATGCTTTTGGATTAAATCCCTAATGGACATAAATACTGATCGATGTATATGGAAGTCTGGTGCAGTTTTCTGCTGGTACGGCACAACACAAATCAGATCTTGATGATCTGTTTGCTCTTCCCACCTGGCCATGCCCATGACGAAGGGCACGCTCTTCACAGTCCCACATGCGGCTCAGGTGGTCAAGCACCATAGCCATAAATCTGTTATCAAGCTGCTCATCATTATACAAGCTCTACATCATTTTTAATAAAGACCGCAAAGGTGCTGGGTGAGCAGCTGGGTATGTTAGACACATCTAGGGGAAAGAAAGCAGCAGGCAGTAGAAAGCTGTCTGATTTTTTTCACCAAGAAATAATGTAGCATGAAGAAGTGGCATTAGTTAAATGTTCCTTTGAATTAAAGAGCAAAGGAATATGCGGCAAAAGAAACTACGCAGACACAAATGTGGCTTGTGGTGGCTACTTTCATGTCTTTTCTCTAAGACAAAGCCCCAGGCCTCTTTCTACTCCCTGTCTGTAGCTGCTCTGTTAGTGCGACGCACTAGTAGGATACACTTTACATACCCATTCTGAATTCCCTGAAATTATAGCGCTTTGTCACAAGCACCCAGTTGAAACATCTTCCAAGTGGCTACACCACCACATACCAACCCACAGTATATCATCCATCCTCAGGATGACCAGGACACCAGAGAAGCAATGTCCAGCGAGTAGCCAGAAACATCTGTACATTTTTCCAGGGCAATAAAGGCTTAACTCTCAACGGGACTTTGCATTAAGATGTTTCTGAGCATCCCCAGGGAGAAGGGATCGACAGAAAGGCAAGCTGAATATTCTGCTTGCATTTCAAAAGGAAAATCTACCCAAATTGCAGAATAAATTAGAAGACAATGCAATGCAAAAATGTCAAGAAAAGAAGGTTAATGAGAACCATTTCTTCTTAACACAAGCAAGACTCCACATTATCATATTGCATTTATTGCATTGAACCTGGATCAATTTTGGACGCATTCCACCATCTTTGAACACTATTTTAACATCTTCTGATATTCCTCTGTCTGTGAGAGTAGGGATTATATTGATGAGGATGATAAAATCTTGAAGGACTATGAGATGGACTTGCTAGGGGAGGCCTTGGTTAGAGGAGGCAGAGGGGGAAGGAGCAAACAAAGAAATTTACTTGTTAAAAATTATTTTAGAGTCCCCACCTTTAGGACTGGAACAAAGCTCACGGGTGTTGTTCCAAGTTCTGCTGAGGAATTGCATGACATGCGTGACTGCTTTGGTCTCACAGGCCGGTGGCAGAAATAAAAAAATAACTGTATTTCTCAATGTAAAGCATGTAACCATACCATTTCCATAACTCTGGATATTAATTTCTCTTTGGAAATGACACAAATATATAACTTTTCTCACCTACATAGTAACACACTTCTGCAATTACGGATGAAGGCCAGGCTATTTCAATATCCATTTCTATATATACCCTAATAAATTAAAAAATTAAGTCTTTGCATGGCTCTTGCTATATCCTTTTTCTAATGAGAAAGTATTGACATTCAAAACAAATTTAGTACCTTCAGAGTAGCTGAATAAAAGTAGTTCAATATAATATCAGGACCACATCAGGAAGATAGCTAGGGAAAGTCTGGCTAACTTCAACCAAAGAGATCCATCTGTCTTAATCTAAATAAATTTCTGCTAGACAAAGTGGAAAGGAAATATGTAAAATATCAAAATTGCATGTGTCTTGTGTTTCAGTGTTTCCATGGAAGTCTAACTGAGCTTGAAGGTTAATCTTTAATTCAAAGAATAGGAAATACCAAGGAATTATTTACAAGGCCACAGGTCACTAGGGGGATACAGTAGTCTGAATTTGTAAATCACAAGCAAGTCATGTTAAATGAATCCTTAGTGGCTTTTATCTCATTTTCAAGGGATTTTACATCTGTTACATATTTTTTAAAAGCTGATGGTGACCAAAACTATGTATGGAAGAACATGTATAACCATGGGGACTAATAAGAGACTTTCTGTGGTCATGCTTGAGGAGATCCCAGAACTGAAGCCACGGAAACCCACAGGCAGAAGTTTTGCATGCCATGGCAGGCATTACATCACCTAAGTCTATTCTGCATCCAAAGTTACATTAAAAGTACTGCAAAGTCGTTGCCTGCTCAAATGTTCATCATGCAGAAGTGAATGTGGCCATCAGGCTACTCCCTGAAAGAGGAGCTGAATCAATCAGTGATCGTAGTTCCTCTTCCAAGGCCATCAGAAACCACACAGCACTACCAGAAAACCAGTTTCAGGGTGAGGTTCAAGGAACAGTTTAAATGGATGTGTAAACTCCACTGCCAAAAGCTGAGAGAGTTAAGAGAGGTCTGGTCACACAGCAGGAAAGAGTAAGACTTCGAAGACTGAGTCCACAAGTTGCTTAAAGCTTGATGGTATAGTAATGCAACAGGAAGGGGAGAAGAGCTGTGAAGGGAAATGTCTGAGGGGGATAAAAAGTGTTAAAATGCACCTGAATCTGAGGTATCCAGAGTGGGCTGCAAATGGTAACCTTTCCCTAAGCTGTAGTCATTTTTGCTGTTGCTGATTTTTGTGAGTTGTGTAAATGTCTCCCTTCCCCCAAGGCTCTAAAATGGGAATGACACCTGAGGGGGTTGTCTGTGAGATTTAATTAGCTGTCATTTACCAACAATCCTGGGTAAAGTAAGACCATCTAACTTTCTCAGATGCACTTCTGAAATGCTTAAAAAAAATCTGTATTGTTAGGAAATGTAATGATTTGTTGTCTATATGCAGTGCACAAATAGAGTATGTAAACATCATTTAATATCTTCAGAAGTGACTGGGGAATGGAAGTCCTCGTTTTGATTTTCAGGGAGGATCTGGAGAGTGTGTGCAGTGTGTGAGCTGTGAGCACCTCTCTCCATTCTTTTGCTGACTCTGAAGAAAA
The DNA here is from genome assembly GCF_000695765.1 of Mesitornis unicolor. NCBI lineage: Eukaryota > Metazoa > Chordata > Aves > Mesitornithiformes > Mesitornithidae > Mesitornis > Mesitornis unicolor. Next base: position 3,793 of record NW_010179156.1, read on the forward strand.
AACAAGGTTTGTACTCAAAATTATTGTACTTACAAAGGCCAGGAGTGAAATCACTTTCACTTGTGGTTCAAAACAGAAGTCTGCAAGTCCCAGAGCACCAGATCTAATTTTATTATGGTAGAAATCTGAATATAACTCTAAAAATCTGAATTTTGAATGGCTTAAAATAACTTCCAGATAGCAACAAAGTTATTGCTCTGAAAAGTAATTACTCACCATCAATATCAATCAGATTGCTTGGGTAAATAGTTATCCAGGCACAAGCAGTAAATGAGAAAATCTGTCCTTTTTGACTCTCATGTTCCCCAAGCTCATATGAATGGACCCTCCTTTCTATAAGCCCTCCTCCCTATACTTTCTGTAGAATTTTTCTATCTGATTTGCTCCAGTGTGGCCTAACAGGAGTTCACACACCTCTCTGTGAACACTGTGCAGTTTAACTGAGTTGCTTGTGCTGGTTACCTGTACCAGTAAGGACCTTGGGTTTTTTACCCTCTGCATGGGCAGAAGGGAAAGAAGAGGGGCTGCTGCCTGCCCAAAGACCCTGATCCCAAGACATCAGAAAGGGCAGGCATCCTGAGACCATCCCCATTTCTGCTGAAGGCTTGCCTGCGGTCTGCAAACTGGAATTTAATTTTTGGCTTGACAGGGCTCACTTACTGAGACTCTACAAATGCTGCTTACAAATGCTGCTTACAAGTGCTGCTAAGATCTCATATGAAAACAAAGCAAGCAGGGCTTGACAAGGGGTGTGGAGGGTATTTATAAGGTGTCTGCCATGGCAAGAAATACCATCAACAGCCCAAATACTGTCCTACTTACTTCTTACAGATGAAAATCTGGACAGTACTTCTGAAATAACGTCCTTGGCTGTATCTATCTGCTGGCTAATAAAGTGACATTCCACAGAGTTTAAGCACAGCAAAGCAGCATAGGCCATTTGCTCGGAGAGCTATCATGTCTTCAGAACAAAAGATAAAAGAGATAAATAACCAAGTACAATATTGTACCTCAACAACCTAAAAGCCAATCTCAAAACTGAATGGAAGAATGGAGAGCTTTTATTTCTTGGTTTTTTTAAAGAATAAAGCTCAACAATTTCCTTTGAAAGCTATTCAACAAGCTCCCCAAAATCCTATTTCAACTTAATGTGAAATGCATCTGTTTCCATAAGAACAACTGCAGCACCATTCATCCTTTGTAGTCTGTCCTTTGTTGTGTTTTCTATCTAGTCTTGTACATTTTTACACTGTAGTATACCAAACGCAAAACAAGAACTGGTAACATTTTAGTCAAAGCGTTTATTTATTAAGTTGATGCTGGATATTCAGTTTGTTCCTCCTTGCTGCCTGAATCATGCCAATTTAAATTATTGTTCAAGGAGTTTATAATGTAAAGAAACTGTTTTGATACTGCCTGAACATTTCTTGAACATGAAGTCTGTATCCAGCTACAGATATTTATCTACACCTACCACCAATGATGTAGTCTCTGCGTGCATGTGTATACACAAACATCTCACTGTTGCTGAGATCCAAATGTACTGAAATGTATTCAGCTTGTGTATCTTAAATCAGTTCAACATCAGCTCAGCACCGCATACTTTTTTAAAGTCTATGCATGTAACTCTAGATGTGTTATTTATCTAAGGCATGACCAAGGTGGTGGGTGAAATGTTTTATCTGATGTACACTGTTTCACTGAATTTACATTCTGCAGACCATAAGCCATATTAATTCTTAGAAAGATGTATATTTAGAAAACCCTAGACAAATGGAGACTAGAAAGCACAATATTAATGTCTTGCCTGTGGAAAAAGGTGACTTTGATTATTTGTACTCTCTGAACCCAAAAGCTGAGTGCCTTGCTCATAAACACAGGAATTTAAGTTTTAGCACCTTCAGCCTTTTTAACCTTCACCATCATCACCATTATGGAATTAAACAACCTTTTATTTAACACAACAGTTAGCATGGCTGATGTTTTTAACCTGCTTTCCCTCTCGTTGTCTCCTAATCAGGTAACAGACATTAAAGAAAAGCTAAAGCTCTCTAAAAAGTTCTGGTCAGCGTTACCCTACACAATCTGCAAGGATGACCGAGTGACAGCAGGTCCGTCAGTGGAGGAAGACTGCTGGAACGGCCACGCCAAGGCGAGGTGAGGTGGACACCTCTCCACTGCTCTCAGTCTAAATCCCCCTTTGGCCTGAAGGAATCACAAAATTGAGGGCATCTCACAAAACTGTGTGTAAGAGCAAGACAGAAATGGGGAGAACAGGTAATTGTCCCCACACAGCTTGTGGCAGAGATTACTTATTGTTGAGGTGCCATTAAAGCCAGAGAGTGAGTCAGGGTAAATGCGCACAGCGTGTCGGCGTGTGAACACTGAAAATGTTCATTGGTTCAGCTCCAGAAGGATAATTTATACCGAGATTTCAAAGAGCTCTTTAGCTCCATTTAGCATCCCTGTGTTGGGACTGACAGCTTGTGAAGCAATTGCACTCTCGGGATATCATACTGGGATGGAACAGAAATTGGAATTTCGGCTCTGTTTGCTATTGGCTGGCAAAGCTTAGGGCTATTTGCTGGGGAAAAAAGAAATGAAAAACAGCCAGCAGAGAATAAACGTAACACTCCTACTTATCTTGTGTAGAAGGCCTGACCTTATGTTACTTCATCAGAGATACTGTGGTAATCTGCCCTTGTTTATGATGAGTTTTCTGTGAGTTTTAATTTGGAAGTTTGCTTGGCTCTGGCTGTGGCAGGGCTGGAGCTGGCAGATGAGCAGCTGCCTCCAAAGGTCCCAGTGTGGATTCATAGGCTGACAGAGGAGAGGATTTGATTATCCCTGCTGAGAAAGAGAGAGAGGAGTTGGCTCTAAGACCACGCCAGGGACAGTCAGGTTTCAGGTCTGCAGCAGTAACCTGTGCTTTTGGGGAGGCAGGAGGAGTGGAGATGTTTGAGTGTCTGGTGAGCGCTGAATATGGAGAGCAGTGATACTTTCTGGCACTCAGGGACTGAAAACTTTATTTTCCTTTTACCTAATGATACAAATGAAGCCAGAATACAAAAATGAGCCAGTAGCAAAACACAACCAATGTAAAAAAAAAACCCAAAACATAAAATACATAAAAGTACATAAAATGTAAAAGCTCAGTGAAAATAAGTACACCATATGAAAAAAATTCGCAAACCACTTAAATGCCATTTTGCATGGATGGATGGGTGGGCAGATACATACATAGATTGCACACGCCTCACCATCTAACCATTTTTATAAGGAACACTCTTTACAGGGCGAAGTTTTGCACTGAACGCACACCCTAACCTTACTACATAATGCTCAAAATAATTTATTTTACAGATGAGAGCAGAGGGCTGTTTGGGATGGTGCTAGTCCATTGAACCCACTTTGAGACACACGTGAACAACCAACACTAGTGTCTGTGCCACATCTCGCTGATACTTCTCAGCTCCCTTCAGCTCCTGTACTGAAGGGTCTGGCACAACTGCTACATCTGGTGGGACCTATGAAGGTGCATTTTATACATGTAGTTTCTCACCCTCCTTTTGCAGTATTTATCTTATGAGAAGCCTGGTTATTTTCATGATGCCTTCTGAGATTAATGTTCTGGAGCCAATGAGAAAAGCTATCCTCTACTGATAATCTCCTTCATTAATTTAACACAGACATTTCACTGGATGTCGAATCACTGCTTCAAGGCATCGCCTGAAAATACAGTTTCAGCAAGCCCAGACAAGAAACTCTGTCCAGTTTCTATTTCATATCCATTCACAGAGGAAATGTATAGTCATAGTCTTAATAATAGAATTCAATAAATGCTTCAGGTGGAGAGAACAGTAATAAATCAGAGAGATACCACAGAATGCCATGGCCTATATATGAAATAATATTAAAAGTATTATTGCAAATAACTAGCTTTAGAAGAAAAATCACCTCTTCACTGGTGACCAAGGACATTTACTGCAGCACAAAGTAAAAACATAAATGTTTTCTTGATCATACTGATTAGTATCTGATATCAAATGCTAGTTTGCAAGAACAGGGGTGACAAATTCTGGCCAATATGCATACATCTATTTGTGTTCACTGTGTCACCCATCATAAGCACCCCAGTGCTATATGAAGAGTTGCATTTTGAATTCCAGAGAATATGACAACAGGCCATGATACAAAAAAAAACAAAGAAATTTAGCCACGTCCTGTTTCCTAGACTTTATTACTACAAGTAAGAAGACAGCATGGTGTTGGCTACTGTTGCAAAAGGAGATTGTTGCTGGTTTTTTATCAAAGCCTGCGGTGGTATAAAGAGTTAGAAACTTGGAATTGCCAGATCAACATTAAGCCTCATGTTTCATTTTACACATCACCTTTCAATGCTGTTTTTACAGGGGAAAAGAGTAACAAACCTGAGATCACAGAAAATGAAAACTAGGCTTTCTCCTGAGAGAGGCATTACGCCAAGGTCACTTGTGGTTATTACACTCCCCAGATATCACTTTGCTACCATGATTAATTTACAGTGACACCGGGTCACCAAATGAAGGTCGCCAATTCACATATAATCATGGGGTAACAGAGTCATCCATTTGGTGTTCTGGAAGGGTGCATTTGGCTCATTTTGGTTTTAATCAGGTCACATCAGGTACAAACCAAGTGCTGTGGAAATGGGAAAACATTTTTAGGTGGATCAATCTGGTTTTTTGAAAAATCTATGTTAAAAAACAATAATAAGATCTACTTCAGACAAAATGCCTTTAAGACAGATGTCCAACAGGACTTCCCAATCATATCTGTATTCACAAAAGAACGTGAACATAATGTTGTGTTTAAATAATAAATGTCCTCTGCTAGATGCACAGAGACAGATTTTTTAAAGATATTTAGGATATAAAAAACATCATCAAGACCAAACTTCAAGAGTTTAGCCCCTTCCCTATATGCTGATAAATTCTGAAAAACAGCTGATGACCTCTTCACTAATACATGTTCTCCAGAAATTAAGAAATTTTCCCAAGAATGGTTGAATTCAGGCTTTAGGACTTAACCAAATCCAAGGTATTAGCCCCTGAATAAGTGACTTTTACTGAAGTGAGAGCAGTAACCAAGTCTGCAACCACTCTGGTGGCCAGAAGGACCTTGAACTGCTCCAACCAACTCAGTTAACTCGTTTCAACCAACCCATATGAGACACTGTGCTCATGCACTATCATCCTGGTGCTCAAGCTCACCACAACTACAGACCAACTAATATGTCTTAGCTCTGGAAGTCTGTAATCTATGGAAGAGATGAGAACCACGTTCCTTTCACCTACCACTCCTCCAAGTACAATAAAGAAAAAATAGACTTTTATATGAGGCAGTAATGATAAACGGGGAGGGGGGAACCCAAACCAAAACAAATAAACAGAAAAAGATAAGGAATAAAGGGAAAAATTAACACTGTGATTTTCAACATGGAGCTCAAAGCTACAAGGTATTTCATCAAAACCAACATAGCATAGAGTCTTAGCTGGCCTGAAATTTGCCTCTTCTGCCATAGGTAGGTAAGTGCCTACTTTTCCAGCAGAGAGCCTTCAATTCATGGTGAAATCTGAGTGAGAAGAAAGACTCACCAGATCAGTGCCTGGCTTGGGAAAGTTGGTCATCACTGACTAGCAAGGCTTGCAATGAGAATGAGTTGAATGTCCTTTACCTGGAGGTAGACAAAGATAACCATTTAGCACCACTAGTGAAAGTGGGAATAAACCACTCCTCAGTAAGTGTGAAAACTACCTGTTCTTATTTGATGTCTCAAGTTTATTTTTTTCAGCTTCCTCCTGCCAACAAACTGGCAGATGAGCCATTTTCTCCCTCTCCTTCTGTCTCCTCAAGCTTTTCTCCAAGGTGGAGGGAAAAAAAAAAACCAAACAAGAAACCACAAACTGAAAGTATCCTATGGGGATTACCTCCTGAGCAAACAGAATCAGATGAGGTGATCTAGTTAGCCAAACAAGCCAATTTTCCACTGCACTTATCTTTCTGGACCAGATGTGACTGCCTACCCTCAGCCCAGCCTCAGTAAGCCTGTGCTGCATTTTGTACTCTGTTGCCTACATTTCTGCGCACCTGGAAAAACTCCAGCACTGCCTAGGTGGGATGCTCCAGTCGTACTGGAAGCAGCTGCTGTGGCAGCAAAATAAGGAGAACGGTGCCCTTTAAAGTAGATGTCTTTTAAAAAACAGAAGATTCCTGCTTTTTTGCTGGTTTTCTTTTTTTTCACAGCTACAGCCTTTATATAAATGACCTGAAAGAGTCATCAGTCATTTTTAGACCTGAAAAAGCAGACACCGTGGAACATTAACTGATTAAAAAAAAAAAAAAGTGGTTTTAAATAGACTTTGTGGTGCTTGGCTATGATGTGCCAAAAGACATCTTTGTTGTGCCTGCTGAGACAAGCAAGAACTATAGAGAGGCTGGGGGGAACAGAAAGCATTAATATTTTAGAAAACAATGTAAATTACACTAAAATCCTGACATAGCTGAGCAAGGAGCAAACAACAGAAAACAAACAGTATTGTTCACCTTCTCTGTACACAGAGGGATAAGAGAGCTGGAGGTTTTTTTTGCTAGGAGGATGCAAAGAACAGACACTGATTCAGGTTGGCACTTCCCTTACTTTTGTTTATAATGGGCATACAGTTCCTGTAATGGCCAGGCATACAAAGAGATCATTAACGAGAGCAGAAGCAGCAGCAAAGCTTAAAATTCACAGGGGTGTCTCCACTTACAAGAACTGCAGCAAAAACAGCTGTGTTCAACAACTTTGCCCAGCCAGCAACAAATCTTCTGTCAAAAAGTGGTCCCTAGACATGGTTTCCTTTCGGTGTGACTTAACCCTACCCCACATGCATCAAAATGCTTTTGTCAGAACATGTGCCGGGCTGCCTCTCAGAGGCTGTCACTCACAAGACACCTTGGGCTGCATGTTCCCATATCTGTACCAGCTCTTTCAAGAAAGGAAAACAATTCAAGGATATTTACATGCAATGTAGGCTTTTCTACCTTTTTTTTTCTCCTCCCCTGAGGAAGCAGGTGAACAAGTTCAGTAATAAGGGCAGAATCCAGCTTCACATTCAGATATGTAAATTCATGCATTTAAATACAGATTCCTGTGGGTGAGACAATAAGGAGTCATTTGTGCTGCCCAAGCAAGAGTAGTGTCATTTGAGACTCTCTGGCATGTCTGAGATGAATATGACGCAGGACACTACCTCCCATCTGGACCAGAGCCTAGACAAGAACTACTAGAGCATTTTAAAAATCACCAATGTTAAGGTGCCTGAAGAGAGCCCCAATATCCTGTCAAGTAGTCAATGAGGCAGTTTTCACCTGGCTAAACACACTTATCTACTGATATAGGAGATGGTCTGAATAGCTAAGACAGCTTCATGGAGCTGGCAAATAAGACACCGGACCTAAGAGATATTCAAACCCTACTGCAGTGGCAGCAGGACACTAAGCAGCATATCCTCCAGTGGCTAAAGTGGCACTCGAGACTCAATTCAGTTGCCTAAAGAAAGACACCTAGTATAATTTTAAATGTCCCAAATGTACAAGATCTCCGCCTCAAGCCTGCAGATAGGATACAGGACCTATGGGAAAGCCACACCTTTCAGGGTTGGTAACAAGAAGAGCATTCAATAACCAAGAGCATTCAACTGCCACCAGATGTCTATGTTTGTGCAGCCAAATCTCAGCAGATGAAATATAATGAACTAGTCACCTGCCCAAAGGCCCGTGGGACTCCAATAGCTGTGGCCACTCCACTGACAAACTCCCGACAAGTTCTGACTAGACCTTGTGTTAACTAGAGCTGGAGAGTTTGGGACTCCGCTCATATTCAGACATTTGCATTTAGACGTACAAGTTTTAGTATCTGTGTAAACCTAAAGATGAATCCTTAGCCTTTCTGATTCTTTTGCTTTTATGCCCTAAATGCCCAGAGGTTCATTTGCCTGGGAATATAAGTATCCATCTAATCTTTAGGCAGTCATAAGGTAATGGATTTCTTGTGACCCACACGCAGTATGCATCTCTTATGCATCAAAGTGAGGTGCACTGGACCATTCTCCTGAGAGGTAATCCCTCTATGCCAGGAATG
>NW_010179156.1:11987-34131 GCF_000695765.1 Mesitornis unicolor
ATCCTGAGGCAGATATTAGGGGGTATGTGACAGATTACCTGAAACACTTCTCACAACTGAATGGGCCAGCCCATTTCAAGTTAGATGCTCTTCAGAAGGGTACCAGATCCACACCAATCACAGTGCAGAATATGAACCTCAATAAAGACACACACCAGAGCGCTCTCTATCTGCTTTAAATTTCCAAACTAACTCATATTCTCTCCATATCAAAAGCTTACTAAGAAGTCAGTACATTCTTCTTTTATTATTGACAATATGACAAGATGAAATCAAACATAAATCAATCAAAGAAAGCCTGTGAACTGCAGTTTGGAGCTAGCCATAGCTTCTCACAGATGGTTTGCAATAAAGAGCAGCCAACCCTTCATAAACAAGGAAAGCAATCCACATGAATGCTCAGCAATTTCAAAACACTTCTAGCTGCTAACAGCTATGGCCATTGTCATGGACAAGATACTGGGCAAGATGGACATCCTCTCTGAGCCGGTAGAGAAATTCTTACATTCTTACTTTTTTTAATCAACTGCGCCTTGAAATCGCTGATTTACTTCTAGGCTGAGTAATCCATCTACAGCAGCCATTTCATTTGTCGAGATGTGTGACAGATGGAGGTGCTGTTCCATTGCAGCCTAGAGCTTCCCTGAGTGTCAGGGTCTCTGTCCTGCTGCCTCCAGGCAGCTCTGCAGAATTGTTTCCAATTTCTATCTGTGGTGATTCATAAGACTACAGTCTGCAGTCCTCTGTACTAGGGGAGGAGGCTCTGTATTCTCACTGCACTTAAGCCTATACCACAGGAGTCTGGATGGTATCCCTATAGCATTGTTATTTCTTGTTACTGTACTAGTGATACAAGAGGACACGCAGTTTGAGGCTGGGTATTTTTGGCAGTCATGTTTTGTTATTGTATGTTCACACTCTCCCAGGATTATTCTCATGTAAGCTTTCAAAGGCCACCGATGACAAATAAGTTGTGTCTTGCAAAGCAAGTATCTCTTATGATGAGACTACACCCTTCCCTGGGGCAGCAAAGCAGTCATCATTTTGTGAGCTTCCAGAAGCAATACAAAACTTATTTTCCCTTAACCATTACTTCAGCAGAGAAAGCCCTTTCTTCTCCCTTACTTTCACATTTATTTTTAAGGGATATATTTATTTTCCAGACCAATATGAACATAACACTGGCACCAATGTCAAATTTGAATGTTGATTAAGAATTAGGCTGGCACAAGTGAGGGTGAAGTGAAATACTCTGAAACTACATTTGGTAATAGGCATCGTGACAGTTTGCCATTAAGAGGCTAGACTGTGCTATCAGTACTGGCTGAGCACATACCCACACAAGGAGTCCCACGAACATCAGCAGGGTAGCCTGGTATGCAAACTAATTATGAAATAGTTCATATCCTGATAAAGAACATGAACAATGGTAGATCTGCACCAAATCTCTTGCAGTCTAAATATGAGTCAAAGATAGTAGGTAAATAAAGACATACAAGAGAGAACAGGGAAGCAATGATACACTATTTTCTCAGGATACCATGCTAGCACGGGGAAATAATTTCACCCCTTTATCAGCCCAGCAGCTGTAAAATGCAGAGATTATTTTTAACAGAGATTCAAAGCAGGAAAAAAAGGTGGCTTTGCAAATGCCCACAAAGAGAGTTTCCCGAGTACAGAGGGCAGCAGGGGACAAAGTGTGCGTATTTAACAAAAGATGATGAAGGCTTTTACAGTAGGGTGATTGGAGGCATGGGCTGATTTCTGCAGCGGAGCAGCCTAAGACTGGATTTGCCAAGGTCAGAAAAGGGAATGCTGCAGTAAGAAATTATAAGCTAAGAGCCTGAAATAAAATTTTCAGATGTGTGAATGGATAGAAAATGCCATACCTTAAATATGTTAAGCACAAAGCACATGGGAAATGCAAGTATAGCCTGTTTGTAAGGAATAAGGACCAAATTGAAGAGAATGCTGGAGTTTGGTAAATTCACAGCACCATTTATGGCTCTGGATGTGAGATAGGCTGGAGGTGTTTTTTGTGGTGGTCAAAAAAGGGATGCAAAGAAAAACCAGAGAAGAAAATTAATTGAGTGCTTCCTTTAAACAAGGAGAGCCATAACGCCTCAAAATAGCCTTCTAAACTATCTCAGAACAACAAATATGCTATATATAACAAAGGAGTTCATATTTTTTAAGCAGAAATAAATAAAAGCAGAAGAATGCACTGTTAGCTGCTTAATTTAGTGTGCAGCCATTCACATCAGTAGAGGATCTGAACATGCACTGACTTACTGCTGGATGGTGGACCTCTTCCATAGCTCACAGAGCCAGTGCCTTTGCTGGGGAGAATGTGGAGAGTTAGGAGAATGGAGAGTTTAAATCCTTTCTGCTCTTCATGCAGCTGAGCTACTAAAAAGAGCCTTTAGAGCCTGTAAAATTAAAACCCATATTTTTAAAATGGTTTCACTGGAGCTGTTTAAAAACTGTATAATCATTATCAGTGTGAAATTGCTTAGCACAGCATTTACTGTACAGCCTTTTATTTCTGAAACTTATTGCATTTTAAATTAATCATTCATCCTGCTATATAGATACTTGCCTGAGATTATGAACGATGGCTTGACCAACCAGATCAACAATCCAGAAGTAGATGTGGACATCACAAGGCCAGACACCTTCATTCGGCAGCAAATCATGGCCTTACGTGTCATGACTAACAAATTGAAGAACGCATATAATGGAAATGATGTCAACTTCCAGGATACAAGTAAGAAACCATTAATTGTCATTAAATAAATGTATTTTTGGAATACATTTATAAATTGGTTACATTGCAATGACTTCCTTTGATCTTTGTGCTCTGTGCTGCTGACAATATTAAAAAAAATCTTTTTCTTTGCCATGAAATTCCAGTTATGTATTTGTTTCTTTTGCTTCTCTTGCTTATTTTCATGTCGAATGCATCAAGACACTGAGGGCTTTCCATAATGCCAGCAGTTCACTCCTTTTTCAGAAGAGCATTTAATCACCGTATTAAATCACAGCACCTTTCATTTGCATGCCTTACTGAATGAAAGTTAGCACCACTAACACTTCCCCATTCCCAAGGTATTCATCCCCACCAGGGTGTGGGGTAGAACAGAAATGGCAAAAAGGGACAAATGCTGTAACCCATGGCCCTCATGTTGTTTCCTTTGGTCCCTTCTGCCAGGTGATGAAACCAGTGGCTCGGGCAGTGGGAGCGGCTGTACAGATGACATCTGTCCCACAGAGTTTGATTTCATCACCACCGAAGCACCACCGGTCGACCCTGACAGGAGGGAGGTGGAGGCTTCATCCACGCAGCCCAGCTGGTCACTGCAGACGTTGCTTGTCATCTTCATCAGTCTCGTACTGCAGAGGCAGTGGAGATAATCCTGGATCTGATTGGAGAAACTGTGTTTTAGCTACAGAAACAGCCAACTTGCTTCTTTTCTTATACTCTTGGACAATGGACCATGCCACAAACACTTGCAGTTTTCTACGAGAAGAGAGCAGTACTGCAACCTGCTTCCCTTTTTTGTTTTCCCAAAGAGTACCAGGTGCCAGACTGAACTGCTTCCTTTTTTCAGATATCTCTGAAGATGATATCCACTCTTGAGAGAATTCTTTCTCAAACCTTTATTACAGGAGACTTTCTGAGCTTCATTTCCTTTTATGCTGCAAAAGTAAAAGGATCTCACGGTGTGTGTTTTTCCCTAACAAGAAAAGAGAAGGGGGGGAGAAACCAAGGAAACAGTTTTCTTTCTGAATCAAGCCTGAGTCAAGGCTGCTGCATTTCAACAGAGTATCAACAAAATAAATAAATTTTTAAAAAGACAAGAAAGGAACAAAAAAAATGCAACCGTTCTTCACTGACAGCCAGGTTTCCTTTAGGAACTTCTGTAGGATGATTCAGGTCATAAGAATGATCATTGCTGTAGGGAGGAAGTCTGGAATTTTTTTACCAACACTAAAGTATGTCTCAACAGTGAATGTCTTGCACTTCATCTGCCAACCTCATCAGATTGGTATGAAGGTAGAGAAGCTGAAAAACAAGTTTATCTTTTAGTATGATAGTAATTCCACTAGCTTCAGAATATCATGTTACAGTTGTTTAGGATTTAAATCTTAATGCCCAGTTAAAAATTGAGTAGTAGCACGATTTCACGTAGCTTCTTTTTAGTATCTATCCATGTTATACAATTGGCACAGATTTCCACTTAGCTCACCATCAGCCGTGGTGGTAATGCTAAATAACGCTCCTGACAAATCTTCCCTCAAGGGTTTGGACAGAAATTAATCTCTTGCGATATAATCTCTTTCCTTTTGTCAATGTTCTGACACCGATTAGGACTTTCTGCTACTATGTTCATTATTCTACCAAGACGGCAATTCTCTAATGGACTAACCTCGACTGGATCAATAGTGTATTTCACATCTAACTACATCTTTCATATCAGTTAATTTCAGTATCACAAGGATTTCTTCTACAAAATTTCAGAACAAACAAATATATGGTACTGACATGGAGATTTCTTTCACTTTTTTAGTCTTAGTATGATCATCTATTTTTATATATATAAATATATATAAATCACAGATTTTAACTTCTTAATTACAAGCTCAGGGTTGACACTTCTTTGTAAGAAAAATAATATTTGGTCAACCAGCTCTTCTTTTTTTGTGCTGCTCTGAAAAGTAACCCTTTAATGACTGGTGGGCACGAAAATCAAAGAAGAGAATTTTTACATATCCAGTTGTCCATTTCTTAACAGGTTTGCAGGGTGGGGGAGAAAACCTCTCTCATATGTGTGTATTTGTGGGGGGCACGTGAGTTTGTGTGGTACGCCTAGAGAAGGACACGGATGTTATTTGTGATGGCAATTGTACTCTCAGATTCTTCAAGGATACATTGCTTTAGTGTGCATTGCCTAAATGACCATGGTCCTGGATAGAGTTTCCCTAGTTTGCAGCTGGTCATGAGACCCACGATGGAAGCTGTTTAAATCCTGGACAAATGGGTGTCAACAATTAGACATCAAAACCTTCCCTCTTCCATCAGCCACAGACAAAGGGCTTCTGGGACAATTCTGCGTGGTATTGAAATGATTCATCAGAAATTGATTTCCTGATTCTTACGGTGTCTCTGGAAATGGTTATAGACAAATTGTGGAAACACTGTGAAGACAGCCAACCATATTACAGTTTAACAGCAGAGCAGGTAGATCATATCCATTGCAATCTCTTTTTTGTGTCAAATTATAATTAGCTATCGATTTAGGCATGAAATTAAAGTAGAAAACACACAGCACGTTAGGATAAAGTATACTCTAAGCACTTTTACCAAAAAGTATTTACAAAGTATCTATGTAGTATGTCTAATAACAAAAAGCATAGGTTTCGAGCCACTTGTATTCCATTCTTTTTTTCTCCCCTTTGTCTGTTTACTTCAAAGTATAATGATCTATTCTTCTGGGCCCAGCCTGGCATGCAGGAGCCGCTGGCTGGGTGTTCAAACCACACACGTCCTACACCTGCCGTAGCAGCACTTTCTGCTGCTCTGATGGTTCCCTCAGGAATGGATCTTGTGATTCAGCATTTAATGCCTTCAGGAAGTTCAACAGCAGAGATTAAGCCAACCCTCACAGGCTTTTTCATTGGCCCTGGTACAGCAGGTACCAATCAGAGGATCTTTTATGTTATTTTTTTTTTCCTGAACTTCCACATGGAGCTTTCTACAAGGAGACCCCTTTAAAACTCTTCCCTGGTCCATCTTTTTCTACCCATATACACAGCCTTTTCATGCTTCTCCTCCTCAGCAACCTTGTTTCAGGACAAGTTGAGTGTCATTTTGGTTTATACCATTGTGCATTTATTCAGTGTTAACTGATACTATTACCACCTGATTATTCAGAAAGTTTATTGACAGGTAACAAAGTCCAAGCCCTCTGAGACAGGTCCTCTGTTGTCCCTGCTCCACACTGCTGGTTAAGGACCTGATGGCCTCTTAGGTCCTTCGTGTTAGCCTTGGCCCACATTTAGGTGCTCTGATGACTGCTTTCAGCTGGCGCAGCCAAACTGGGTGTCCAGGGTGTTCTCAGCTGTTTATAGACCTCCATGGACTCATAGGCAAGGAGTGAAAGGGATGCCTAAGAACCAGGGGGTTTGCTGAAGGTTGTTTTCACTCAAGGAGCTTGCAGGAGGGGCCCTGCCCTGCTTGGACTGGATCTTACAAACTGCCTGTAAAACAACAAACCACACTAATCTGCCGAAATGCGATGTGCGAGTTCTGCCAGAAATTTGTGTCTTCCATATTATTTCTCCTCTTATTTTCCTACTATGCATGGTGAAAGCTTGTCAGGAGATGGAGGTGCCTTTGCGTGAGGTATTAGGCATACATTTCTTTTATAGTCCCTGAAGGTTGAATAGTTTCTTCATATATTGCATTTTTCTGAGATTAAGAGAGCTATTAAATCTACAGAGCAAATGAAATTGGGAATGAAGGAAAGAAAAGAAAGAGCATTCATGTTCATAAATGCAAGAATCTACATAATTTCCAGTTCTTCTATTTGCACATTCTTTACGTCCAATAACTCTTCTTCTAAGGTAATTTTTTGGTGTGCCACAATTTAAATATTTCTCTTCAGTTAGCAGTTGGTAAAGTAAGAAATGATAAAGCAGACAATTACCTGTTCAAGAAAGAGGACCTAAGTCCTAAGAAAAAAATCCTTTGACTGTGTAAACCCTTTATACTCTGCAATCCAGTTCTTGCCATTTTATGTCCTTCTACAGTGGAGGCTCTTAAAAAATTAGGTGCAATGAATAACACAAGCAGTGCTGTAGACCCCTGTGAAGTTTTCCATTTTAATACTAATTAAATTGATTTTACATTGTCCCCAAACTTTTAGCGTTCACTGTACTGCAGTTTTTTCTGCTGATGACTCGGTACACACTACTGAAACCACCTGAACTCTGACTAAACTTAGGCATTTCAAAAAAGATAATCAGAAATAACTGAAAAGAGAGGGTAGAGATTTCCAGCTAAGAGGAAGAGCATAGGAGATTGTGGTAAGGGCTGGTCTATCCCAGTTCCCAAAGAGGCATCTCAGAGTTCTGTCCATGGAAAGCTCCCAAAATCTGAGTCTCACTCACGCATATCCTCCCAGTTCTGCATGATTTTTAGGAATGACGACCACAGCTGTGCATTCCCACAGCTGTGTGAATCAGTTTGAGCTGCTTCCACACAAAACAGCTGTGGGCTAGAGCTGTTCTTGGGAGATGTACTGTGCCTGCAGTGTCTCAGCAGGCAGCAGCGGCCTTCAGTTTCCTACCAACCCTGAACCATTATCAAATGTAACTACACTTAATCACCAAAATATTTTTATTACTTCAACATGAAAAATAAAATACAGCATTGATGCAAGTTGTGATTTTGGTTTTAATTTACTTCCAAAGATAATCCATTAAAATTAAGTATGGAAAATTATAGAGTGATTCTGCTGGGAAAATCAGGTTTCTGCAGATATCATTATGGAAACAAATGTCTCGGCAGACTTCAGATATTAAGAAGAAATCCATGTTTCAAAGACCGCGAAGCTATATTTACTATATTAACCTGTAAATTTTCAAACCTTATGGGTGAAAATGAATAGAGTTAACAACAGTGGAACATCACATAGTATTGCAAAAACCCTAAATGCAAAGGGAAATTCAACAGTCAAAGGCTAAGACATAGCTGTGAGGCTGAGCATAAGTTGTCAAAGCACAACAGACACAGCACTGTGTACTTCCAGATAATTAGGGCAGGTGATGCACTGAACAGGGCACTGTTTCCATTACAGCTACTCACATGGACTGCAAGGATCATATTAAAGTGTAATTTTGAGTATTTTTGATAAAATGATGATAAAGACCAGACTACCATCTTAATAGATTACATGAAAGACAAACAACAATTACAGTTACCATTTTCTCATCTGTTAAACAGCATAGGAGACCTAATGGAGAACCAAGAACTTTGCAATTGATTTTTAAAATAAACTAATAGCACCCAGGAAGAGAGACGGTCTCAAATTAATCCAGTCAGAACATTTTCCAACACTGTCATATTATATCTGCTGACCAATGTAACTAATCACTTGAGGGTAATTTGCCAATGTAATATGAAGTGTTCACTTCCAGTACTTACTACTTTTTCTGCTAAAGTGACTACACAGTTTACAGTTCCAATTTTGCGTCATATGTATAGATATAACAACTTCTGCATTGCACCTGGGTAAAATATTGTCCCCATGATAGAACAAATGAGAGTTTTATAATCAGAAGAATTTTGACTATAAGCAGGGAGAAAAAAGTAAGTCCTTTTTTCTAGAAGCTGTTTGAATTTGATTTCTTGCTGACTCTCAATAAAACAGCAACATTGTCCATAGAGGAGATGACATTAGCATCCTCATCTGTAACTTTCCAAACTTAACTCCAAAGCAGTCACAGTCTTTCTGCCTGGCTTCCCCACAGCTAAGGTCTCTGGACTGTCCAGAAGTTGAAGAGTCACACAGGTTTGTCCATAGCTTGAAGTCTACACAGTTAAATGAAACCATTTCAAGAAAATAGGTCAGTATTTTGATCAGCTTTCATTTCATCTTTATTTTTAATTTTGCAGCATTGACAAGCATGAAAGGCTTTTATCTCATGGTACACTGGAAAAAAATTTGTTCTTGCTTTTGTTCCTTTATTCTGGCACCAGAAAATCTGTGAAGCTTACTACTTTAACCACTAGGCAGCATCCAGTGGTGCAGTTTGTTTATCAAACTAAGAACAGCTACATTACCAAAAGAATTTGCCTTTTTTCTTTAGAGGGATTAGGCAAAGGGAGTATCCATTCATCAACAGGAAAATTGGGGTACAGAATGGCAACTATTTATCTTATATATAGTGGGGTACCATCTGCCAGAATCTCTGAAAGACTTTTAAAGCCAAATTTCCAGGGAAGACAAATCACAGAAATGTAGAAACGTTAAGGTTGATAAAGACCTGTAAGATCATCAAGCCTAACCATCAAAATCAGTATGATTTTCTTCCTTGAAAAAAATACAAAGCATATGGCTTTCAGTTCCAAGTATTGTGAAAGTTGGAAAGACATTTGCTTTCTGGAAAATGAGAGGCTAGCTCTCACTTCTGTTCTCAGCTTCTGGAGCCACTTTTATGCCTCTCCAGGGCTCTGTCAAGCTCCCACACATCACCTGAAGCCAAGAGCCTCCTGGGCACACAAGTGGCTCCTGCCAATGGTGGAGCTTGTGCTTTCAAGATGGTTAGAGAGACAACTGAGGAATGAGTGAAGGGAGCAGTGACTTTTCAGTGAGACCCAGCAGATATATATATGACCGTGGGGGGTTATCAACAAAATCACATGAGGAACAGCTGATGTCTGGCTCTTCCTTTTGACCCACTGTTTGTGAATTTTCTGCATAATCTAATTATAAGCATCCATTCATGTACATAGCAAGGGCCCAAATGTTGCTTCACAATTCAGTGATGTTTCTGTAATCTGCTGCAAGGTTTCTCTTTCTCTTCTCAGATTCCAGGTACTCTGGGTAATTCTGTATCTTTCAGTGTGTGGGGAAGAACTTACTACCTAAAACAGATTTCTGTGTGTCCATAGTCCTTTTTCCTAAAAATATACATTACTTAGGTACAAAAGTCCTTCACGTCTCTCACAGAAATTACTCTACTCCACTACACCTCTAGTGAGTTTTCATCTCAAGTCTAAAGATGTCACTGACAGGGGCTTTGGAGAAAGCCCAAACTCAAATCATTCAGCCAAAGTTTTCTAGAAGTCTCCTACATTCCACTAAATACCTCAAATACCAGGTTACAGGTGGGCTGTGCTCTTTCTCCCCCCTCTTCTTCTCACTCTTCACCTCAACACGTCCTCTTGGGCCTGAAAAAATCTTCCAAGATTGAGGTTCCATCAAAGCTAGTGCATTCCAGGAAAAAAAATTCATTTTTGTCAAATCTATGTTTTCTGATGATAAACATTCCTATGCTTCCCATCTGGCTCTCCTCCTCCTGTAAACTGCATGTCCCGTCTGTCTTTGAGTCTCCAGTGTCCCTATTTTCTTCTCCAGACTGAACTGCTTTTTCAGTAATTTCTAGCTCACTGGATTTTCTCTCTCCCTTCCTCAGATCTCTGTGCCTTTGGTAAGCACTTCATGCTTCTCTTTTCAGACAAAGGATGTAGCAACAAAGAGATTTGGTCCACTTATTTTTTGTTTTTATCCATGTTTTATCAGACCTTACCTTTAGCTTTTATTCTCTATCCTAAACATGTTCTGCCAGGTGTATGTTCTTGATCATCTGACAAATATCTTGATGACTCTTTTTTCAATCTAGTGTATTATTAGGGCTTATAGACTGCGTTTTTACTCATTCATTCCATTGCAGCAAAATTCTGATTCTTCCTTGTATCTGTAGCGTACAGTTTGTGTTTTGTTATCATCTGCTGTGCTGGTGAACCAACAAGGCAAAGAACTTGTGGATTTTCTAAAGCGTAAGTGAATGGGTAACAACATCAGGAAACATTTCACGTCAGATCTTTAATTGATTGCTTGGTGCTGGAATTTTTTTCCTTTATTTTATTTTAACATTTTGGGCTTCATTTTATTTACTTTCACATTGGCTATGTGCATGTTGCATTATATGCATGTAACGTAATCACAGATGCCCTGTTTCAGTCTTTAGATAGTGCAGATTAATTCTGAGTAGTCGATCAATCTTCGTCCGCTTCTAAGAGCTATGGAGTGATGATCATTCTTAAAAATCTGCCCAAAGAGAAGTCGTAGGAGTTCAGATTTCAGCTTTATGCTATTAGTTGAGTTTGAAGCTGCAAGAATATTTTGTGAATAATTTGTGAATATGTGCATGTATTTGAGGGTGGGGGGAAAGGGAGCACTTGCATCTCCAAAATATTCTGAAGCCTCTTCTCAACTTTTACCTAATCTGAATACAAATTTACAAATGAAGAGTTTGCATTCTGATGTTCAGGGTTGTCAAACTACACAAATCCATGGACATTTATATACCAACTCCTCCCAGGTTACTTTGTTCATTGGTAAGCAATATCATTTAACTTCCAATAGCAATTTTGTTACATTTAGCAAATTCAAAGAAAGTATGTCGTTTAAGTAGGTCAGATGTCTTGATTTGGGCATCAATTGACATTTATACTTGCTTGTTAAACTTTTACGACTCCAGACATATGAACGTTGCTTGAAAGCATGCAAATTGTTAGCTCTGGTTTTGATGCTGTATTTCTAGATTAGTATTTAACACAGTTAAATGTGAATTGATAGGGGTGATATTTGAATGCAAGTCAAGTTTAGAATAAAATTAGTTTTAGACAGAAATAGGGTTGGGTTGAAAAAAATCTCATGAAATATTAAACCTCCTTTTCTACAGATCTGATTTTAATATTTCAGCCTAATCTGACACCTAAAAAAAAATCCCTGCAGATCCTGTCTTTAGATCATACCTGAAACTAAATGGTACAGCTTCAGTTTTGGGAGAGTTCTAATCAAAATAAGAGTTAAAGAAAAAGTCAAACTTCTCCAATCTCCAAACGCTACTTACAAAGTTACAGTATTTAGCAGCATATGGTAGTGTATATATATATATATATATGTGTGTGTATATATATGTATATGTATATGTATATATAAAACAATGTAGTAAGGCAGAGTTTGAACTTCTAAGAAAAAGATTCTTTATGGCTTTGTGACTTCAGAGAAGTAATGTACCATGGACAGAAACAGAAAAAAATGTACAATTGCTTTGATATATTTGTGAAATAGGTTTCACAGAGCCCAATTTTTTTGTGTAAAATGCCTTAAATCACTTTCTGTAGGGCTAATGCAATTGAATTTGTTTCTGTATATAGCCTTTTATAATAATTACTTTGGATGCAACACTAGACTTCTCTTTCAACTACAATCATATACAGCCTTATAATTACTAACTATGGTAGACAGACTATGAAAGCTCTGCTTTATTAGTTGTAAATGCACTTTCTGTCCACTTGTAGACTTAGAGCTTGGATACAAGAAGCGGTGACAGTGCCAAGAGCACTGAGACTTTCTTGATGGGCCATCCCTACATTCACTCAGGCTTGATATCCTTCCCCACAAACTCTTTTTCCTGTCACTTCATCTGTCTTCATGAAGACCAGCTGTGTCTTAGGGCCTCAGGTCATCCCACCCAGCACTAGGCTCTTCAGGGAGCACGTTGCTTAGCAGGGCTCTCTACAGTGAGTCAAAAGAGAGAGACTGCTTTGGGAAAGGGGTCTTCTTCCTGCACAGGCAGGCTGGGATGACAAGGCTTGTTGTTTAGGCACCTCAGTTAAGTGCCTGGAGGTAGATGCCACTGAGGGGATACAGGCTTCACCCAGACTCTCTGCTGTCCTTCTTGTCAGCACAGCAGTGCCTCTCTTTATGTCAGTGCAGGCCTCAGGAGCCTGGAGAGTGATCTCATCTGGGGAAGTCATAGTATAAAGACTTCATTTCTGGGCCAAACCAACCCTGATGTAACCAGACATACCACCAACATGCATTCATTTTTCTGAATGCTACCTAATGCTGTTATGTTTATATTATTCCTTAGAAGACATTTGAACCTGTCAACTAGCCCAGCCACAAACACGCGATGCGACTACCTTCAGTGCACATACATACCAAGGATGAAGCTTGAAATGGATGAACCTGAAATCCCAGATGCCTTTCCAAGGCTCATGAAGGCAGCACAAAGGGCTCAAGCCAGCTCAGAAGGTTAGTGAGAGGAGTAAGTTGCACATTGCCAAAGGGCAGAAAGCAGATTAATACAGTGCCTGAAGAGTGGGAACTGCGATAAAGAAACCCTTTGGGTTTAATCATTAATGCACTTAGTCGTTTGTCAGTCTCAGCCCTTACTGCATCAATGTGAGGAAAATACACATTTTCTGGGAGGTCAGTAGAGAAAGCAAGGTTAATATACACAGGATAAAGCTGACAAACCTCTACCACACCTCTTGCAAAATAGCTGGTTCTTATGACAGTAATCAACTTTTCAGAAGCTGAAAATAATTAAGTGCAGCTTCATCTATATCCCCCGCCATCTCTTGGGGCTTCATAATGAGGAAATTCTTTTTCTTTCCCCAACCTACTTTAGGGGTGTTGGTACTTGAAATGTGGCAGAAACCAAAAGCCCTAGCTGTAAAGCACCCATTCAGCAACATGTTTTTCAGATCTCCTGCTCTTCCTCTTTGTTTCCCTTTTTGCATTACTGAGAATGGTGCATAGTATATGTGAGCATGCAATCTCTCTCCTTGATACACATTTATTTGCATATATGCACACATATATATCTCTATAAATACAGCCACAAGCCAGTAAATTTCACGTGCATATGCTATAAAAGAGTATTAGAAGGACTTCATTTATGACAATACTTGTCACAGACCTGATGAGGAGAGTCCGATACAGGGACTTCTGCTTTAGGAGATTATTGTAGCTTGTGTCTCTGTAAGTGTTGTTGCAATTTTCTGAAATAACTGTGGAAAAGGTGAGTCTTCAGATATTATTTGACAATATCTGCTGGTACTAGTAAGGAAAAAGTAAAAGACAACTATCTAGATAAAAACAGCAACCTAGATGGTATCTCATTCACAGTATTTTGGGGCTTTACTGTAATTAATTTCGTTATTTTTTGTTTTTTATTTGAACAGAAAATAAACTTGTAAAAGTGCAGCGAGCTTTTCAGAGCTCTACCTCCTTCCTTTCAGGCGACAAGAATTGTTAAATTTTGACTTTTCTATATTTACAAAAATATCTTCTCCAAAATTGAATGGGGTAAAATACTGATGATCAAAACTGTAACCATATTTTGTGGTGTTTTTTTTTAAATTAAATTCATAATCCACAGAAAGTGATTCTTCTAATGGTATCATCTGACACCTCCCTCCCACCCTTTAATTGAATTACAGATCTACAATCATACTGCCACTGTCCGTCACCCGAGAATGACGTGACACAACATTACCCAGTGGATTACCCGCCACCCACTGGGTCTTCTTCGTCACATCTTTCCATTCCACACACTTTCCTCCAGAAAGTTTTGATTAGTAGAAGTGTATTCAGATTTCCCTGTAGATAAAAAGAAGGAAAGTGCTCGACATTTTCAAGACAATCATCTCAGATGGTACTGTTCGGCTCATTGCTTTTCCATTTCCCCTTGAGTCTTTACTAAGTCCAGTGCACAACAGTTAATGTGGTTTTCACAAAGCAGTGATCAGTAATGTAAATACCATTTATTCCCTCAAGACTTATAATGAATTCTGTGTTTCTTAAGCTTGTTTCTTTCACAATTTGTCATGTCAAGGATGTTAAAGATGATATTTGGAAAGCACAGAACAGTTAAACCGTAAACTGCTGTGTTCTTGTCCATTAGTAAGAAGAGTTTGAATGCAGGGATATTTTGTTGGAAGGGTTGTACTAACAGTCATTTACATATATATATATTTGTAGTGCTGCGCCTGCTTCTTTCATGTACCTTAAAATTACTACCAGATAATGAATGACCACCTATTAAGCTCGTTTTTTGTACTGCATCTTCCTGAAATACAGGCATTAGAAGACCTTGCTGCTCAGCCAAGGCAATTTTACCTGGTGCAATATTATGTTACTAGACAAAGGCATTTGAAAAAGGCCATAAATTTTATTTTCTAAATCAATACTTTATTTTGCTACGCACTGAAAATCCTTTTTTAGTGCTTACAACACACTTGAGAGTTGGGATAGGATCGTAATATTCAGTAACAGACTGAGACAATAACTAGCATTCTTAAATATTAATTTTATTTGCCCTGCCTTGTGCCTGCAAAAGTTATCTACATAATGCTTTACAGACAGATTGTACCTTGTTAGTTTCCTTGCTTCATAGTATACATATATTAATGAATATGTATTTTCATTGATGACAGCGTAAGGCAAGTTATGTCTCTCATAGTGTTATTCTACTGTTTATTCATGTGCATATTTTAAATTTGCAATGGCTTGTTGGAAAGTCTAATTGATTGTCACTGATTACTAGCCAAAGTTTTGCTTTTGTTAAGAAACTATTACATAAAATTCTGATTATTACACAAAAGTTTAATTCTGATTATTATAACTTAAGGGTATTCTTTTCAAAATCACAGCAAACTCTTTATCAGTGAATCTCCACATAAACACTGTGTTAAAAATCTTGGAAAACACAGTTTTTCCAGTTGGGTTTATAATGAGAAATACGAAGACTTTTCTCAGTTAAACAAGAAAATACATTGACCTTTATATTAATCTTGTCATAATTGGACTGGTAAAGCATTAGAATACAGAATCCACAATTAACTATCTGTGCAGAGATTACAGTATCTCAGCTAATACAAGATCAGACAGCTTGTCAGGAAAGTCTTACTGATGCAACACAAAGTCATATGCAGACCATCTCCTACAGGTATCCAGTTGCAGCAGCTACTGTGGCGTGCAACATGAAGAAAGCAATGAGGGAGTCAAACCACCTGCCACCCCATGCCATGAGATCTTGACCATCTGTACTATCAACAGACAGAAATAGGGAAACATATTCTCTCACCCTGCTGTAGGTGCGTATGTTATATATTCCACCTACTTCTCTCTGTTGACAGTGCAGAGGATCCTTGATCTGGCATCATGATGTAATAACCAGCGTGAATGACTCATGAACGTCTTCAGCTTAGAAACCATTATAGACATGCACAGTGCCATAGTGGGTGGTTTGCGCACAGCCCATTAATCGACATATTAAAGATAGATGATCAGAGGTAGTCATTTTGGGTAACTCTTTCCAAGGTGTGTGGATAAGGACTCACTAAAGTCTCTTCTCCTGTCAATCCAAAGTTTAAAAGTGTTAACAGCAATCTGGAAAATGTAACTTATGCTGTGTGAGGACTATGCAATGGAGGACCAGAAATGCCTTCCCCAGCCTCTTTGTTCCTCCTTCCACTGAAGCTAGTGAGAGTTTGCCATCGGCTCCAGTGCCAGAAGAAGCATATCTAACAAGTGTGACACTAACCATTTAAATTTGCGCTTATATCCTCAGTGTCTATCTCTCAAACAACACTGATGACACTTACTTTATTAGTTCCTAATTACCACAGTAATAAAGTGTGGGGTGATCTTTTACACTGTTGCTTAATATTCAGTACTGTATGTATATATATATACTTGACACCTCAGTGAAGACTTTGACATGCCTTATTCATTCTAGTTATTTTTATGGTATTGGTTTTGTTAGATTGCTTTACCGTATAAAGAATAAAACTATAACTGCTCTGACTTCAAATTGTCCAATTCATTTTTATCGAAGATGTGTTAAACAAATCTGAATCATGTTCATCAGTTCTTCTCATTCTCATCACCCTTCACTCACACCATGAAGGCAATGTACATTGGTGGTTTGAAAACAGGGATTTGATATTCTCTGATGGACTACAATAAATATCTGAAGTAACTACCTGCCTCGTGTCTTGTGGTTTCTTGACTGCAAAATGAAAAGTGCTCTCTGCAGGCCAGCAATGTTAATCCCATGATTGTCAGCTACTGGAGAATCATGAGGTAAAATGAATCTTTACAATAATTTATGAGGACTTTGTTCTACAGCAGTCTTTTCCCAGCTATATTTATGTGCCAGCCATGTTCCCCTAAAATCTGTCAGAGAAGTGAAGAGCATTGTGGAAGTGTCAAAAGTCAAGACATCTAAAGATGAAATTTCAGGTGGGAGTTATTTCTTTATTCTCTTGCAAAAGGTGGGAGCTTTCTGTGATTATACGTAAGATAGTTTGAAAAATGATAATTGTTATTTTGACTTGTTAGCTCTAAGTCAGTCAGATTGGGAGCTAATTTACTGGCAGCATTTTATTGCAGTTGTTGAACACTATTTTTTTTCACTTAAGGCTGCTTATGATAGAGGAATCTTAAAATGTAAATTCATCTTGTTCTTTAAGAAATGTGGGATCTGGCAAATTAGAGAGGTCTGTTTCTCCATTTTAATTTGACTTATTCTAATTCCTGCAGTGAAGTGTAAGATTCTATACTAGATTTATAAACTGTCAATACAGCCTCCTTAAAATTATTCTGTTTATTCAGTTCTAAGTTTAAGGGGTTTGTCCAGTTGCCTACATATTGCTGCTTCATGTCACATGAAACAGCAAGAAACCCTTGCTTTTCTGTAGTAGGGGCTGGAGCCAGTGCAGGGCACCACTGAGCGTCTCCAACAGCACTGTATCACCTGCCTCTGGGTACCACCACGAGGTGTCCAAGATAAATGAAGCCTACTGCCTTCTAGAGGTGGCTGTCACTGAACTGAGCTCCTTTTAAAACAGTATTATTGAACAAATTGTTGGAGCAGGTTTGGGAATATACTCACTTGTTTAGAGCAGGCTGCTCTGCTCCCCATGCTAGACCAAAACACTGAGTTTTCAAACAAAAAATAGTATTTTGCAGTTTTCAGCCTCTGAAGAATGATTTCCAGGTTCTAATAATTTTGCAGTATTCTTTACTTTCTTAACACAAGCCAGAGCTTGCAGTGCATGTTTCATGCTCTGCAAGGAGGAAAGCAACAATTGCTTGTCATAGAAAAGCTTAGTGGAAGCATCAGTTTAAAATTCTGCTACTGGCCTGAAGAGACATCACCTTCAAAGGTGCAAAGTCTTCTGTGAATCAAGGAAAATCCGACAATTAATAGCTCCTTTTAATTATTATTCTTTTCTCAGACACCTACCACAAGGTTCTATTAATTAATAATGTCTTGCTTTAAATCCTGCTGGAACAGAATGAAAATGTGAATCGCTAGAGATATGATTCAGCTAAGTGACCAAAATCTAGCTGCCTATTCAAACACCACTGAAGCCTGTTAGTCTAGAAATAATAAGACGACCATTTTCTCTGCCAGAATTCTGATATTTGTTTCATGACTGTATGAAACATTGCAAGTCTATTATGAGTTTTTTGTCTCATCAAAATGCAAATAAAATTCAAGGAGAATGAAATGTGAGAAAGTATTTTAAAAGTGAAAATATAACCAGCTAACTGTTTGAAAATAACAGATGCATTTATTTGAATGGCAAATAAAGTTTCTGCTCTGTTCTTTTACCTTTCAGAGATGATATCTGAAAACCAGCCTTAGCAATGAAATTATATTGATATACTAATTTCTGGGACTTTGCTAAATTTATTAGCACACACTTATTTTAATACACTATTGAACATGATATTATAATTGCATCTGTGAAACACATATCCATTCGCTTGAATGTTTGGGTAGTATGGATGGCAAAATTTAATTAATCCAATCAACTGTTGTCACTAATCCAGGAAAAACTGTGGCCTAAGAAAATGTTCTCTGATGCATTGCTAAGTTCAGACGTACCAGAGGTCCATCAAATACTGATGCCAAGCTAACACCAAAACAAATGTGCAGGTGTCAAACATTTGCAATTTGATGTAAAGGCAGGACAAAACTTCCCCAAAATTTAGGCCTGCATGAAGAACAATAATGCCTTACAAGCAGAGAGTCCATTTTTGTCCAGCTCCACATGATTGATGGCATTCAGTCCTGAGAGCAGCTTCATTCAACCAAGCCCAACCCATAGGAGGGAGTGCAGGGCTGGGCAGCCCACACAGCCAGGGGCTCTGGGGATGGGTCAGTGAGAAAGAATTAAAAATACAAGGGGTTTGGAGAAGGGACTATCCTACTGCAACAAGCTAGTTCTGGTGTTTGTAATTAGTGCAAATAAAGTATTTTATGAGATGGTGAGTATGGGAGAGAGAGGAGAGGAAAATGGAAGAAGTCCAGGAGCCACAGAATAATAGAATTAAGAGGAAATATTTGAGCTGAATATCAGTAAAAATATCCTTAAAGTGAAACAGATAAAGAAGTCAAGTATGGCCTCTGATTTTATTTTTTGAAGTTAAGTTTTTCTTCCTTGTTTTGTTTTTTTTCCCCAGTTAATGATTTTCTTCAGTATATATTTATTCCGTTTTGGCACAGACATTAATAAATACAAATTAATCAATACAATTACATAAATACACAAAAACCTCACAAACTCTTCATTAGATGTCAAAAACTTCCATCTTTTAACTGTAACCCTGACTATAGTTAAAACAACTGAGCATAGACATAATACAAATGGTTAATACATGGGAGAACCACTTGTGCTACACATTTTATAGCGCTTTTTAAAAATACAGCAAAGTTTAAGCCTCATTCTACCTTCTTCCCGCTGTTATGAATATTGATAGATCAATTATGGGAGGGTGAAATAGATATATTTAGCAAAGCAAGGCAGGAAGAGCCAAAAGGAAAAGGCAAGTCATGTGGAAGAGAGGAGGGAGACTGGAGAAGTCCCTAGAGGAACCAACAGAGATTAAATCTCTGGGCACATCCTAGCAGAAAACATACAGCTGGGACAATCCTGCACTGCAATGGAAACACACTGGAATTTGGATAGGCTTTTTATTTTTTTCTTTTCTCAACCATTGTGAAGCTTGGAAAACTTTGCTTCCCAATTCAGTAATTCTCACTGTATGTGTAGGTACAGTGCCCTGAAATGTTGAAATGTTTGGGGTACCCAACCCTAAAACAATTCCTCAGCCATGCCACAGGTGCCACAACCAAAAACTGAGGCATTTCTATTCTAGAGCAAGCTGCTCTGCTACAGGCTTCACAGAACGTGGAAGGAAAAAAGTCTGACATTGCCTGGCTGCAAAATGAATTTACTGGAACTTGTCTGGCAAAGGCAATATTCCAAGTAGTCATTTTGTTGTTCAGTAAATTCCCATTCCCATTCACTTTGCTCTGTAAAACCTGTCCTTACTTTGCTTCCAAATGAAATAAATCATGGAATATTAGAGAGAAGTAGAGGGAGCAATTTTGTGTAGTGCTACTAGAGATGTGCTTTCCAGATAGCAGCTATACTGATATTAAATGACAGATAGCAACTAAGGGAAAAATGAGCATCAGACAGGCTGTTGTGATGAGCTGACACAAATTTCCCTATCTGAATAATGCAATTAAGTAAACATCAGAAAAACATGCCTGGGCAATCCCCAGACCAAGCTAAAAAAATTTAGATACAGGCAAGACTGAAATGAAAAGTACCACTTTTTCCCTTCTTTTCAGTTTTAAGTAGAAATACTCCTTTTATCTTTCTGTTCATCTGTCCTAGCACAGCCACCAGGGTATACTTCTTTCTTACCGGCAGATAGACGTAGTGTAAATGAACACTGAGCTCTGCCATCTCCGTATGTCATGTCCCCAATCAGATATTTTTAGCTGGGAGGTTGCATTTAAAATCAACAAATTCTACATTAAAACAAATGCTTTCACTGTTCTTGCAAAATCATGGGAACTTATCCTAAGATTACACATGGAAAGTGTTGGAGGGAAAAGAAAAGGAGGTAGGAAAGAGGGTACTTGGCCTGAATAAAAGGATTATTTTTCCTTCTGTTAAAGCTCCAGATTTTTCTTTTCTCAGGAAGGATTGTGCTTTGCCTTCACAAGTGGCATTTTTCAAAGCTCCGAGCTGAATTCTAAATCCATAGGGTTTGGCACACCGAGTGGGTGTACACATCTGCAGAGGAAGCCGACTTTCTACATCTCATCAAAGCTCTCATCTCCAGGCTCAGGGAGGAGGTGCAGCCGCCTTGGGATGTGACACGAATCTGAACAGCCTTGGAGCTGCTCTAAATGAAGCCATTTGTTCACATCTCTGCTGGACAGCTATGCCAAGGGGACCGGCGAGAGCATAGCATGCCAAGCAAGAGTGCACCTGCTAACCATGAAGACAGTTGTTGATGTAGGTCCTAAGGACCACAAGTAAATTCAATGTGCATCTGGAAAGGCTGAGCACACCAGCTCTCCTCGCAATGCTCTCACTTTGCGCAGCCAACCAGAGCAACACAGAAAGAAGCAGCTCTTTGGCAATGTCTCCCTACCCTGAGCAGCTGCTGACCATGGGATGGTAGGACATAGCAGCATGAAGGAAAGTGGAAGAATTTGTTGATAAAATCAAGGCTGGAGTTTGAAAATCTCTGGTTAAAATGAAAAATATACCCAATGAAGAAGGCTTAATATGCACTTCAGGCTCTAGTTGAAGCTGGTGGCAACCAGCCCAAAATAAGCCAGTCATCAGCCTTATTCCCAACAACAGCAGCTTCTGAGTATTTAACATGTTCGGTAGCTTTTCAGTGAACTCAAGCAGAGGAGGCAACTGTGAAACTGTTACAGATATATGAGCACTAATGCTTCCACGTAAAAATGAAGCTGCCGCAAGATATTTTTCAAGCAAAAGATGCAAAAAAAAAAACCAAACAGTGAAACCTCAGGAGGCATTCTTCCAAGACAGAAATAAAAAAATGTGCTAAGAGACAGGATGGGCCAAACCCTCAGAGATGGATGGCAGGGAAACAGGCTTGGAAACAGCCTGTGATGCAGCCATGAAATCACCAAGTTAAGGAAGCTGCAATAGGGGACTTCATGGCCACACCACTGAACATTTAAGCACAGACTCACAGAATCACAGAATATTAGGAGTTGGAAGGGACCTCGAAAGCTCATCCAGTCCAACCCCCCTGACAGAGCAGGATCACCTAGATGAGGTCACACAGGAAGGCATCCAGGCGGGTTTTGAATGTCTCCAGAGAAGGAGACTCCACAAGCTCTCTGGGCAGCCTGTTCACAGAATCACAGAATCACAGAATGTTAGGGATTGGAAGGGACCTCAAAAGATCACCTAGTCCAATCCCCCTGCCAGAGCAGGAACACCTAGATGAGGTTACACAGGAAGGCGTCCAGGCGGGTTTTGAATGTCTCCAGAGAAGGAGACTCCACAACCTCCCTGGGCAGCCTGTTCCAGTGCTCTGTCACCCTCAGAGTAAAAAAGTTTTTCCTCATGTTCAGATTGAACCTCCTATGCTCCAGCTTGCTCCCATTGTCCCTTGTCCTGTCATTGGCTGTCACTGAGAAGAGCCTGGCTCCTTCCTTCTGAAGCTTGCTCTTTACAAATTTATAAACATGAATG
>NW_010179157.1:0-40628 GCF_000695765.1 Mesitornis unicolor
CAACTCTCCAGCCTGTCCAGATCTCGCTCAATTTTTTTTGTCTGATAGGTCAGGTAAAGAAGCCACTACTTTCCAAAGAATAGAAGATTTCCCATCATTCCGAAAGCCTCTGCAATATATAGTGCCCACCCAGGTGAAGGTGTAGACAAGCTGCATGTCACAACTTGGCAGATGTCAGCAATGGTGACTTTCCTTAGAGACCCCCACACCACACAGTGGATCCTGCTGGAACATGCTGCTGTCGTGGAAGGCAGCTTTGCCTTGGCTGTTCTAGTTGGCTGCACTGCAACTGTCAACATAAAGCATCCATACCAAGTCATACAAAACCCTCTAGCCCACCTCTCATTTCTGACAGTGGCCAACAGCACACACCTGATAGACAAGCTAAAAATTGCAAAAGCCCACTGCGATGCTTCCCAGAATAGTCACTTGAAAAGTCTTAGAAACTTCCTGCTTGTTATTTTTTTATTTAGTTTTAATATTTCATGTGCCCTAATAGATTACTTCTTCATGGTTCTGTCTACTTGTCTTTTCAAACCACACACACTTTTTTGCACCCACAGCACCTTGTGACAAGGAGCTCCATAGGTCAGGGACATTATTGTGGAAAAAAATATTGCACATACCCCTTATTTTTTTCTTCGAACCTGATATTTGTTAGTTTCATTTGATGCTCAACTTCTTCTAGTGGGCAAGACTGTGAACAATTAATCCCTTATATTCCTTCTTGCCCATCTCTTTTCCAATAAACCACCTTCTGCATGAAGAGAACTATGAGTGTTATGCTTTGTGTTCTTGGTATAACCAATCTCAAGGATTGTTTGACTGACCTGATTCTGTAAAGATAAAACAAGGTGCTCCTGATGTTTGGTGTAAACAAGGATGTCTTAGGTCTAGAAACTTGAGGTTCTAAAATGAAGAAAAGGAGGTCAAGTCCCAGGTTTAAGTAAAGCTCAGAAGCTTCTTTAGGAAGAAACTCATGACAGACCCACAGGAATGATGTGTCCAGAATGGAAATAGTATGAAGAGGATCAATCAGCCAGCTACTTACTGCAACCAAAAAAATCCAACACCCTAAACACCAGCAAATAACCCATCCAGATTCAAACAGTGAGCCCAGGATTGTCATGGGCAGCAAATGCAGGACTGACTGAGGAAAACAGTCCTTGGCGGTTTGATCAAGTAAACCTCAACAAAAATAAGTCAGGAGTCGGACTTCTTTTGTTTCCAGCAAATAATCCAAAATGACTGGAATTGTTTCAGTACAAGGTATGGGCCTGAAAGAATGTAAGCTGAGAATCCAGCCTGTTCTGTAAACTCATCTATAAGTTGACATCTCCTTCACAAGTAAAGAGAGGAATGGTCCAGCACTCCCAGCCATTCAGCTCCATGCACACAGAGACTACCTGTATTCTGGTATGAGGAAGAGGCACAGCAACAAAGGTCTTGATGCCAAATCCTCCTGCCACAGCGTGGAACCAGTATCAACCAGTATCAGAGATACGTACGGTGACCTTCCAGGCATCATAATGAGGGGCATTTCCAACAAACCATGATTGTCCAAAAGCATATCCAGTCTTGAGAATGGGAATTTCAGTACTGGCATCCAAGACTACATGGCCTATCTAGTGTCACAATGTGATCTCCCACTGATGGCACTCACTTGTAAGGCTGTTTTAAAGGCCAAGACGAACAACGTACAATTATACTTAACACTTCATGTACTGAGTACAAGTCTGCTTCTGGAGAGGAGAAAATCTTCTGTCCCTCACTTAATTTTCATCTTGCAGCATGCTCATCACAGCAAGAAACTCTTGTATGCACTCTGCATTACCTCAGCCTCCAGGACTCGGATATGTACCTTACTCCTTTCAAGGCCAGCAAACCTTATTCTCTGTCACTGGAGCAGGCTCTTTAACTTAGAAGTGATGCAAACGTTACCGAGTAGGAGAGAAGAAGAGGACCTCTTGGTTACATTATCCAGCCTCCCCACTGCAGAAGATGCTGGATGATTGCTGGGGGTTTCTATTGGTAATTTTATTTTCTCATAGTAAATAAAGGCACTTTCGAAGAAACTTATTGATGAACACACATTGATTGAATTGTACTCCCCTCATGTGCAACTACTATACATGCAAAATGGTTTGCTATTCTCCTTTCACCCCTTGTACTAGAAAACACTTCCTGTAAAATTACTTCTCTCCCAGATATGTGGGAAACAGTTCTACACCTCCCTGCTGAATCTCTTAACTGAAGCACTCTCCGAGAGGTTTTTGAAAAGGGACAGAGATGGAGATAGCAGAGCTGCAAAGAGACAACATACATGTTATCCTTCAGTACACAGTATCCACCATGCACAAAGACATACACGGACTCCAGGCTGAGGAGTACAGGGACATGGAAAAAATAAGAGGCTGGAATCGCAGGATTTGTTCCTGATTCTCTGTTGCACGTGCACCCAAGGAAACAGCATTTGTGCTCAGAGCTGGGATCGGACACCCAAGGCAAAGGAATACTGCTGTTTCTTTTGATGCTCTGGATACCCTAACACATCCTGATGCTGAACAGGAGTTCAAGGTCTAGGTGTCTGGCTTGAGGTAAAGCACCAGTCTTGATATCCCTCTTGTTTGGTTTTTTATTTGTTGGAAGCAGAACAAAAATTTCCAGGGACAAAGGATGCAAGATTTCACTGCTCCTGAAGCTGACTAAATTCATCCCTTTGAAATGAGTCTTAGACGACTGCAATGTGCATTTCTCTGAATATTCCAAAAATCGTAAGAGACAAGATGTCTGATATACTGCTACTAAGTCACCACAGTTACAGATGTGGTGTGGGCTACATCTACCATGCAATGCAAAGAAGTTCAGAAAACATGCAGGCTACATCGGAGTACAAATCATTCTCCCAAAATGAATGGGTGGGAGACTGGCAAAGCTGGCAAAACAATTAACCTGTGTTCGTAATAAGCCAGAACTAATTGGTAATTTGCCAAACAAACATGTAAGTTTGCCAACTGTTTCTGCCAATGATCCTCCAAAGACAATCACCTTTCCTGGGCTAACCATGCATTTAAATTTCTATCCTCCAAATCCCTCTATAGTTTTTAGTGGTGGCTGTGGCAACCTGAAGGAAGAAACTAGAGAAAAAAAAACACAGATGAGAGATCTACATGGATGTATATATCCTATAGCTACTTGATCCTGCACATGAAACTCAGTGGAATAAGGATAACTCAGATCCCCTGGGAGGAAGAAAGGAATGAAATCTGTTATTTACTGAAGCTAAATCTTACAGGGAAGTATCCCCTCTGACAGCTCGGGAACAGAGCTGGAGGCTGTAGCCAACACCACACGTAGCAGAGTAGGCTGTGAGAAGACAGACCCAAGGACTTGAAGCCCACAGCTGCTGAAGTGTGAAGTAACAACTTCTGCAACTACATTTTCACTAATCATGAGCTGACAACTTGATGGATGAGTAGAAATATCTGTCTTGGAGATCCATGGGTGGAATTCAGCGATTACGGACAGAAAGGACATGATCTGGAAGTAACTTCACAAGATTTTACAAATCTCTTGCACACTGATGATATGTGATGGTGGCACAGGCAGCAGACAAATGCTGTGGAGAGTCCTGAAGATCACAGCTGAAAAATGCAGAGAAAGTGCACAGGATCATGGCTGTCTAGGAAATGAAAGATAAGCCAATGAAGTAAGAAGGGAAACAGCTACATCAGAGAACTGCAGTTCGGACAAATGAAGTACTCGATGTCTGTCATACGCGTGAGTGGAACAGAAACAGAAAAATGCATGTTCCATCCTACACATTCATGCCTTGAAGCAAGCCACAGTGAAACTAATGGGGTATGAACATAATTATTTCATTTTCTCACAATTTATCTGGTCTTGCATGACAGAAAATATGCACAATCCAAGAGTGAACATGAACACAATCATTCCAAGAGAAAACCTCTGGCACCGTTTCTTCTGTCAGCCATGTGGGTTGATCATTATCTACTTGCCAACACGTGAGAATGATCTCTGAACACTGACTATACAGGTTAGAAATGACAGGGCAGCTGTGGAATAAGCAAACGGATCAAGCAGGCTGCTAGAATCCTATCTCTGAGGACTCTGGTACAAACAGCAGCTGATTTTGTACCCTTTGAGAGCTACAATCGTACCACTTGCTGTTTGACAAGGCAGAAGGTGCAAGATACTGCATTTTCCTTTAACCTGGCACCAACAAAGAGCCAGAGCTGAAGCTGCTTCCCGTTCATTTTAAGGATGGGTGGATCTTCTCTCCAATACATTTTCCAGCTGCTGATGTTGTTTTCTAACACAAGCAAATTAATTTTCATAGCATTAGGCAAATTTTAACTGGAGTGCTTCACCAAGCCACTATTGCAACTGATAGGAGCCACCTGGGCCTTAGGGTTCAAGCTTGGGTCTAAAAACATCAGCCAATTTAAAAAGTTTATAAAGCCTAAACAAACAGAAATCAAAATACAAAAATAAGCCACGCAGAACATAAGCATCCAACAGTGAAACATAAAGACAGATTTAAGATCTCATCCAATACAATGACAGCAAATATTTTGGAGGTGTGAATAACTGAAATTATAACCAAAACAAACAAATGAAATTACTTTATTTAAACCAATCTTTTCTATGGCTCTGTGCCAAAATTCAAGATGGCAACCAACGTGCATGTCTGCAGTCGTACGTTCTAATATTTGTCTCTGCTGATGGTTGCCATGTGATGACAGCAGAGAATCTTGGCTGTTACAGACTAGGGCAGACTGAAACGGCTGAGCAAATGAGACTTTATGCTCAAACTCGGACCTTAGGAAGAACGATACAGACAGCTGGAGGACCTCTGTCTGACAGAAAGAGCTCATGGTTAGTGATCAGGAAGAGGAGGGAGGAAGGGACCCCAAGACTCAGCAGCGGCAGCTTTCAGAGGCCATCGTTCACCTCAGCTTGCAGGTGTATCAGCAGCTTCCACAGATGGTCAGGTACTCTCCTCAGTGGGTTGTCCTCTCACCAGGGCCTCCTCTTCACTCTCTCCTGGGTGTTATGGGAGTGTGGTGGTATGAAGTCACTGCTGCTTTTTCCTTTGCCCCATACTTGCAGCAACACCTTGGATTCCTCACCTGGTGTTCAGTCTTAGTCTTTCTCTGCGAGCAGAGGCTGGAAAAAACACAAAGCAAAAACTTTGATTAATGATGGGGGACTGTGATGTGGGAAAAACTGCTGCACTGCTCTGCTCTGCACATCTCAGCCATCACCAGAAATCTGGATCTCCCTATCACACGACCGCTCTCTGCAGTAACAGATGAGATCACTGATCGGTATTGACAAAACCCAACTTAGGAAGCTACTGTGTGACAAAGTACTCTTGGTATTCCTCTCAAGCAGCAGAATTCCTTCTCCACTCTTTGTCCCTGACCCACCAGACTCAAGTCTTCACATGCTTCTCCAGTAGCTCTAAATCCTTCTCCCGTGTCGCTATGCTTTGTCTTTCTGTGTGTCTTTTACACATGTGCTTGCACAGGAGTCTACTTCCCCACCCCAAAAGATGCTAAAGACTTTGGTGGAGGAGAGATAGGGGTGTGAAGAGGTTGATCTTTAAAAGAAACTAAATGAGGATAAGGAATTTTTCTTTTCTTCCCATTATTATAGATTTTAATCTTTCATACTGTGGCGTTTTCCCACTTAGGCATGTTATGGGAAACAGTCAATGTCATCATCACTACTTTTATTTTAAAATCCTTAGACAGTCCTTTAAAAAGAAAAACCCAAAATACTTAGAAGTGTACAAAGTTTATTTTGGACAGTTTGCATTTTACAGCTAATCTAGTAGGTAAAGCTTGTCCTGTGTATTTAGCACATCAGCTTGCTCCTAAATGTGAGTGGCATTTGCTGAGAGCTGTTTATTAAAAATACCGCTCTGTTTAAAAAAACGCACTCTCCTTGAAAGCCCAGCATAGAGCCAAACATCACACAGCACAGATCTGGAAAGATGTTTAGAAAGCAAGATTGCCAGCTATGTCACTGCACAGAAAGTTTGGAACCTGAATTAGGAACCAGACTGTCAACCATGTGTATTAGGATAGGACACCAGTCCAGAAACCCATCCGTTGGCAATATGCTGCAATTAAGGAAACAAAGGCACATGAGAAAGGCAGCCAACTTCAACCTCATCTTCCTGTTTTGAAGAGAATCTTGAGCCCTCCTTTTCCTACAGAAACACACAGCACAGTTTGTCTTTTCTCACAGACTGCACTGAAATCACTTTGTGGGAGTTCCTCCTGTATTGCTACCTTGAGGACTCAACACAGAGAGGGGTATTCCCAAGTAAATATGTAGGTTCCTACTGTGAGAGCAGCTCTTGGCCAATTCAATAATTTAATAAACACTAACGTGTATCATTCTACAAAGTTTTCTCATTTTGAAGTTACTGGTGAGCATCTCACCTCCTTCTGGATGTGTAGACTGAGGTCCTGGTTGAGTAGAGGCGACAGAAAAAAACCTCATTCCTGAGAGCAGCCAACATTAAGGGTTGATTTTCCCTGGTGATAAGAGTCATCACACATACAACAGAATGACTCTCCTTTATTCTCTGCCTGCCAGGAGGTGTTAAAGTATCTGCCTGTATGTCTGTCCACATTTTTGCATACTATTATGTCACCCATGACTGCACCTCAAAAACTTTAACACTTTTGTACCCAGCACAGTTACGCAGGGGAAGAAAAGGATTACCTCCAGTTGATGGATATTATTCTGAGTCACAGGGAAATCACAGGAGTTGTGTAAAGTCACTTATGCGATACCTTCACAGTAAAATTCAGTGCCATATAGACTTTCTCAGCACATATGTACAGAGCCTTGGTCAGACACCAGCACTAATCTACTCTGCTTCCAAGCTGAAGGAATGAGACAGAGCAGAGCACCAGGCTAGATGACAGTACTGGGTGGTCAAGGACCCATGCAAACAACTTTTAGAGCTAGTTTGGGCTGTTTCACCATATCCACAGCAAGTCTGTGGCAGAACGGAGAGGCACGTTGAAGTATTCTGAATCTAGTGTTGAAAACAGGAACTTCCTTTCTCCCTGAAAAGCTCTGATAATCCTAGAAATTCAGATTTTTTTATCCCAGAGCAGAGGGAATTTCTAATCCCAGAGTGATGCCCAGCATTCTCTTGATAATGTATAGTGCCACTCAGAAAGGCAATAAATAGATGGGGTTTATTTATATCCATGGGTGACTGACACCAGCAAGTCAGGACAGCTGACAGCAGAAGGCCAGCCTTCCCTCCCCCATCTTTGGGGCACAATTGGACCAGGCAGGCAAGCGAAAGCAGCAGTTCCAAGTCATGAACATTTACTTGGGCGAGGGGGGGACACAAGCAGTTCACACAACTGTATTTGAGTGAAGTCTCCCTGCATGAAAAGAGCAGTGAGCAGCCTCATTAATAAGTGGAGAAAAAGCAGTGGAAGCCAACATGAGCCTTCCTGCTCCCCATGTTACAGAGAAGACACTGGGTTGGCTCCTCACCCTGACTGTTAATGCCCTTCTGCACCTCTCAGCCTTCATTCTGATTCCTCTTATTCAGCTCCCTGCACTGGTTTGCTGTGGCTCTTTCTTCTCCGGCTCTTCCCCATATTTCATTTCATAACTTCAGACACTCCTTTTACCCTAGTTACACACATCTTGGCTTCTATTTTTAGTCTCAGTAAAATAATGCCAGATTAAAACAAAATCCCATTTGGATGGGCAAAAGCATCCTCCCTATAGGCAGGTTAATGCCAAAGGGCCAGATGTGAGACAGAAGTAGCCAAGATATTATAAAACCTCTCCCCAGTCTTTGCACACCTGATCTTGAATGGCATTTCCAACACAGCAAGGAAACGCAGGCAGTTCGCCATCACCTAACCACTGAGAACAAGCAATGCTCAGCCTTCAGTCAGGCAAAAATGCCAACTGCCTGAAGTCATTACTTAGCCAGCTTGGGACTTTTCTTTGAGTCTGTCAGAAGTGAAGGCTCCTAAAATTCAAGCTGGGTTCTAGTCTTAAGCAGGGAAGCCAATTTC
This sequence comes from Mesitornis unicolor, assembly GCF_000695765.1. Lineage (NCBI taxonomy): Eukaryota > Metazoa > Chordata > Aves > Mesitornithiformes > Mesitornithidae > Mesitornis > Mesitornis unicolor. The sequence goes on from NW_010179157.1 coordinate 8,094, forward strand.
TAGAGACTGTTCTTTCCTTTTCCTCCTGCTTTCCCAGTGGTCCTGAGACCTGGAATGTCCTTTCCGTGGCATGAGACCAGTAGGAACAGGAAGAAAGCTCCTTCCTTTCATAAAAGAAAGGGAAAAGGTCGACTAAAGGTGTGCGAGGCAGGCTGCTCTCACAGGTTCAGGAATAAATGTCATTTCTGATCATTACAAGTGAACACTGATCCTCAGCTCTAGCTGAGAGGCGATGGCTGAGTTGGGCATTATGTCCTTAACATCGTCTGAGAAGCTTCAGGCAGAGCTTTACGCTCTGCTGGGATTTCATGAGACTTACAGAGTTTTCTGATAACTGGATAAACTCAAACACAGTCATGCCCTGTTGATAATTTGTATCAATTTCAGAGGTATTGGTTAGAAACATCAATATTTGCTCATTGCTAGTCATAAGGTGATGGTTTCCTGCTCCTTCAAAGAGTACCAAGAAATGGGGTAAAGAGAAGGTCTGTCCTGACCCCTCTCCTTTCCCTTCTGGTCCATCGGGCACTACAGGCTTGTCTGTCATTATCTGAGCTGGGACAGACACAACTATAGCATGGACAGAAATTACCTTTTCCCTTTTCCTGTTTGCCCTCTTTATGAAACTGTGAAAGTCAGCAGGGGAGAGAGAGAAGATCCAGGATGTTTTCATGATGCATGAAAGAACAACGGCTTTAGGGAGATAATTCTAAGAACAAATGTGAAACCAAATATCCTCTATTGTAACTGATGCTTTGCGCTCCCAAAAAGGAAGGTACAATAGTAGGATTCACCTCAAGCTTCACTGCTTTCCAAAATATAATATTCAAATTCAATTTCTCAAGAACCCTTTCTCTGTGCAGAGACAGCGCTACAGAGAGAGATGTTGACAGCACATTATTGCTGCTGTTGACAAAGGCTGTGTGCAGGTTGAGAGGCTGCACTGGAGAAGTTTGATGCAAGGTGCTGAATATCACACTGCTGCTCTCCTCAGTGACCCACTGAGAGCTTGTCAGCCAGATGGGTGGCTCTGGAAGGATTTATGTGGAAGAGCTCATTGTTACTCCATTCCTGGACTAGGATAAGTAATGAGGTGACAACAAAAGTTGCTCTTTTGTGTCATAAGATACCTTGTGCCTTGAGTAGCCAAAGTAGCCGGAGGTAGAGGTTACTCGAGGTGCCCATTTGAAGGTCACCTTTCAAAGTCAAGACCACTTGTGCAGTCAGTCACAGCAACAAGAGGGAATCAGGAGGGTGGCAAATGAAGACTGGAATTAACAGGATTAGCAGGAGGGAGGAGGCGTACCAGCAATGTGCTGTGCAGAAACCCGAGTGGTTTCTTTTCCCAGCTGCTCCCGATGAAGGATTTGGACAGTGTGGTGAGACCAGCTGCAATCATAGCCAAGGTTCCTCTTGGGAATGTGGTAACAACATAAAAATAAATACATTGGTGTTCACGATCTGCTGCTTTCCGAGGCTGCAGGGGAGCCTGGCAGAAGCTGAGGAAGCCTGGACAGGGTTGGGCAGCTGGGAATTCCACCCTACCGTAGCAAATGGCTGGGAGGCTGACACAGGCCACGCGCAGTGGCAGCAGCACAAATCCCATCCCGTCCCCACCCTTTATGCTCCAAGAGAGTTAAGAGACACTGGCTGATGAGAGAGTCTCCAAATCCCAGGTGTTTTATTTGTTTAGCTCTGTCAAACAGTACAAAGTGATGGTGTCTTATTTAAATGCTTGTTGTGTTTATTTGCCTTTTTTAAAATCTTGCTGATAAAGGACAATTTTGAAGCTTAAACTTTTTCATACCTGCTAAAAGAATCTTTTCTTTTCCTAAGCTCATATAAAAGAGGGTGCATTTCACGAATAATGTTAATTCAAGCAGTGGGTAGACAACAGCCAGACACAGCTTAGCACCTCCAACATTAACTCTAATTTCAGGTCTCCACTATCAAGACATACATGACTTTATGGTCTTATGAAGGACTATACAATAGTTCTGGATATAAAAAACTTTAGAAATACGGAGTCTACATGTAGATTTCCTGTAAAATGAAAGAAATCCAGAGTGTGCTAAGAGGCAGAGAAGAGTAAGTGCAAAAGTGCTCCTTAGTATCACTAGTTCACAGGCTGGCTCCACTCATTGCTCCACACCGGACCACGCTGCCTTCACATTCATCTTATTTGGATGGTGTTCAGACATTGCTCTCCACCTTAGCCTAAAGAAGGGAGTCACTAGAAAACTTAGAATGTAGTGTTTATATTACTAGTGCCCACATGGCTGGGAAAAGAAAAAAGCATTAGTTACTGATTAGTGGAGGTAAAAGTTAATAAAATGCTATCTGAGTTTGACAGCAGAGCTCAGACTGATTAATAGTGATGCAGTTTCATTGCCTGACTATAAAAAGGTGGAAGTCCTGTCAAGGCTGGAGCCAGGCATCAGTCTGGCCCAGTTTTAATCATGATTCATATTTGTTTGTAATTAGATAGGTTATTGGCACATTATATTTTTGCCATAGCAAAACAGAACCTCAGAGGCATTCTGTCTTCTGAAGGTTTTACAGTAAGAATTTCACAAAGTTGGCAGCAAATGAAAGAGACGTACAAAGACAGAAGTCAGATTTCACTCATAGTTGCTCTTACCCTTACAAATCAAACCAAACCAAATAAAACCATCTGGGGTCATCACCTTGTGCGTACACCCCACAACTGCACCGAGGGGTTAACTGTATTTTCAGATTGTTCCTGTCTCCAGGCTCTTGTAGACAAGAGACCAGCTCAGGAACAGAGAAGCTGCCTGGGACTATGCTGTTTTGTTTTTGTAAAGTGCCCTTCATCCTCTATTTTCCCTAAAACCTGCTTTGTGATAGCATTTTCAAAAAGGAAGAATAATAAACATAATTTCTATGAGGTCTTCCATGTTAGCTACAGAACTTCCTTGATGTTTCTTGCCAGTTATTCAAAAGCTAAATTCTGGTGGAAAATGACATTTTCTTAACCTAGAACTTCATTTTCTTAAGAAAAAGAATTAATGCACTCTTCACCTAATGCCACAAGAGAAGAACAGAAAATAAAACAGCAAAATATGGCAAAATGTCTCCATGTTATAGTCACAAGAATATTCTGTCCAACTAAAGTAGGTATTTGTTTCAGCAGTAGAGCTAAAAGAGCACTTTGACCGATCAAGGTAATTAAATTGGGTTGATGGTTATGTAGTTAGAATAGGTATTTGTTTAAACTACAGAGTTAAGAAAAAGATTTCAAGATATATTTGTATAAGCACTTAGAGAAGGCACATACCATGCTCAAGAGAAGAATTAGACCATAGCATGAGGGATAATAGCTGTGGTCAGACCACCAGAAGAATAGGCTGAAACGTTTTTTGGCAAAATTATAGGGGTAATCCAAATGTCTTATGTGGCGTGATAGTGGGGAACCAATCAAGGCGAGGGACAGAGTAAAGAGGGACAGGGTGATCATCTTATGTATGCTCCTATGATTTTGCTTTGTTAACAATGTATAAATAGGCTGTGAAAATGTATGGGCGTTGGAGCACAATTAGAGGAGCTACCCCCTGTGCATCCCCAGCGCTGTAATAAAGAAGTGCCTGCTTATCTGCAACTGCGTAGATAAGTTTTTCTCGTCGTGATTGCTACCTTGTCAACATCCATGCACTTTACATTATTAAAATATACAGTAAAAAAGTGACCAGCCTGTAGGTTTCTTCTTTTATCATCTGAACTTGCCATATCAAACACAGCCTCACAAAGACAACCTGGAACTGAACAACCCACTATACCACTTATCTTAGCTGTTATTCAGCAGGCCATATCCTGAAGAAGACTCTGAAAAGAGAATTGATTTCTTAGTTCACAATCACCCTATTTCACTAATAATAATTGAATTGCTAAAGTCCACAAAGCAGGAAACAACCAGTGCAATGCTGAGGGACCCTCAAAGTAACACAGAACAAAAAAAGCAATGCGGTAACAGCTGTATTTTCAGAATGACTGACAACCCACTGGCAGCTGGGTGTTCAATTGCAGTGAAAAATCAGGTCAGAAGTACTCTGAATGTTCCTTAGAGGTAGGAATTCTTAGTAGCTCTTCAATAGAATAAATCCTGTTAAATTCTCGGGAACTTTGATAGGAAACTGTCTGTTCAGATACCACAAATAACCCCCAAATGTTAGCTTGCAGATTGAGCGTCCTGTCTGCACATACTCATGAGAATCTCTGCCTCCTCTCTCCTTACAGCAGTGGCACACAGCTCACACACAGCTCCTGCCTCTCTGTGACATGAGGATGACACTACAGGGATGTGAGGCTGCTCCCGTACATTGTAGTGGTGCCTTGTCTCACAAACCTGCGTCAGAAATGCTGACTTTTATTCTCCCTTTTACTTCGTCTCAGGGCATCTGTCCTCAAGAGCTTGAGCCCACTGCACAGCAGTCTCTACAAGTGGTGTTCTCCAACAGTTGCAGTACTAATGACCAGTTAACTGTTTTCTGGACAATCTGGTTAAAAGCTTCCATACTGCCTGACTTTCTCTTCCTTTGAGCATCATCCTTACTTTTGGTTAGATCATTTGTGCCACTATTATGCTGCTTCTCTGGAGAGCCTCATAGCTATGCCTCAGACAGGCTGTTAGAGGAGAGGGCCTATTCAAGCTTCTCAGACATTTTTGAACATTTGCGTGTGTGTTTATACAGAGGTTCTGCCTGGTTCCTCTTTGCAGTTATCTCTGCAACTTTTCACAGGCTTCTATGTTTAAATGCTTACAGTTTGTTCTGTAATCTGCTTTACAACTTGTGTCTCCAACCCCTCTAGTTGGTATCTAGGATACTAAATACATGTGAAACAGGAACCCCAAGTAAGCTGCTGATGAGGGAAATCAGGGCCCTAGTGTAAGCAGTCAATGGAGAGAGTGAAGAAGAAAACCAGCTGTTCCTCAGGAAGGACCAGAGGAGTTCCTGAGACACAGACTGGGCACAGCAGCCTCTGACGCACACCAGTGGCTTGGTGCAAAGCTGAAGGAAACATCCTCAGCACATCCTCAGTTTCCAAGATGAAACACTTTGCTGTAGTTAGTTCAATCACCGCACTATTTAGCCCTCTTCTTGGAGCTATGCACCTCTTCTAGCAACAAGGAAGCTTTGAGTGACCCATCCACCATGGTTCTGCTACCCTAGTCCTTGCCAAACTAGGGTTCTATCTAAGCCCTCACACTCCTTGCTAACGGCAGGCTAAAGCCTTTGCTTCAGCTTCAGAGAGGAGCAGCTTAGTACAGTGCAGCTAGCCTGGTCCTACAGAAGGTAACGTGAGCTGAAGGTCTCAGTTCTCACTGGATTACAAGTATTCCCAGAGTTATTCATGCAGTGGATATCTCTGAACTTTGTAGTTATTATCTAGCCTACATTCTTCCTGCAGCTCTGGCTGTTGCCTTCCATCATTAATATTATCAACAATCCTCACACATGCTCTGCATAAATAAGCACAGAAACAGGGAAGGGTAGAAAAATGCTACCTGTGGTTATCACAGACCCATGTAACAACAACAGCACTGAGAGGAGATGGAGAGAATCTCTAGCGAGGTTAAAATTACAGGATGGCAACTATGAGAGTGCTCTTAAAACTGTGAAAAAGAAGGTAGAATTCAGCACACAAACACCTTTATGTAAGTCCACTCAGCAAACCAGTTTGGTCAATATATTGAGAACTCTATTTTTACATTTACTGTAAATGTATGTGTAACCTTGCTTTATATACTGTACTAAAACCTCAACTTGAACTGTACAGTAGACCAGAACTTTCCCCTCAACTATAGATATACTGCAGTGTTGACATACTTTTATTTATTTTGATAATCCCATTATATTCCATTCCTACACTGTCACGCTCCAAAGTGCCGTGGAGTCTTTTTTACTGACTATGGCTATTCACCCTATAAACTTTCTGGTAGGATAACTGAAGTTTTTGGCAGGTGGTAAAGCGTGGGAGGCAGCTTGGAACTGTACGATAAGTGCATTAGCTGAGTGTTTGTGCTAGAGGATCAGCAATAGAAACACTGACATTAATAATGGAAATGTCATCTTTAAGTTTCAGAGCTAAATATCCAAGAGATGAATTGGGTAGTTCACCCCTATGCAAACTTTTCTTTCAGCCTATGAAAACACAGAGATCCCCACATTAGTGATACTCAAGTCACGTTTTCAGGGTTTTCACGGCAAAACAAAAGGTCAGAAACAGATTTTTTAAAGCATTCTAGACCATTATTTGTCCATATATTCTATTACAGCACCATCACAAATTGCCATGGGTAATATGGGTTCATCAAGACTACACTCTATCTGCTAGTAGGTTGGCATCAGTGAAAAATGCATTGGGTCCTGAGACCCAGCACTGAGACCTTAACAGCAGATAAACCTGTTTGAATTAACTAGCCACTAGGGAATGATGAATAATTGATTCTGCAAGTCTCAGGGATTTTCCCTTGGGAACTTTCATCTCTGCTGATTGACTTCACTATGCAGCTGATCTACAAGTCTCAACTATGTCTTTTTGAACTAAGGGGCTTTTCTACAAGACCGAAGAAAAATGTAAAGAATGTCCTGGCCCTTTATTACAAGCCAAGCTTAAACAACAGAGCATCTTTGAGCCAAAGCCTAAAGCAAAGAGGAGCCATTTTAGCCAAGTTTTTTTTTTTCCCAGCCACATTTCTAGGGATCTTCCTCTTCCAATCCTATGAAACTCAGCCTTGGCTCCCTTCTGTTTAGTCTTTTTAATCCCAGGAGGAATAAATTCCCTGCACAGCTGAATCCAGACTGTTACCTAGGAACAACTACACGCAGAGTAGGCAGCTGTGTTTCTTCTTCTTGCTGAGAAAGTTTTTTCCCTGCCAGTTCTTGAGAAAGATGAAAGAATCCCAGCATGCCCACCCCTGCTTTCCTGGTCTTCAGCACTGGCACTCACCTGTGGAATTTGTCTCTGGCTCACAGGACGCAGCACTGTGAAGGCTGGTCTGGAATCCATTCAGTTGCCTTTCAGTGGAGGTCACCCTGACAGGTAAAAGCATCAAATTAAACAGAGATAAGAAGGGATATACCAAGAGATAAGATATACCAAGGAAGAACAAACGTCTCAAACAAAAAAATTGAGATTTCTCCTCGTTTACATAATCTCACTGGGATTCTAGCTATGAACCTGTGCCTGAACACGGTATGAAAAAGGCAGTGACAGCAACCAACTCCAAAAAGGCAAAGCAAGACAGATGAACACTCAAGCCACTGGCAAGACTTTGATGGTCTAAAACACTTAATTGGCCTACGTGTCTTGGAAGCTGATTCTGGAAGATAAAGGAGATAGTAAATAGTATTGGACCACCAAAGTAGAACTCAGCTAATAATGCTGTGGTCACCTTATTCCAGTGATTTGAAGTAAAATGATTAAGCAACCGTAGAACAGAAATGCATACACTGGCAAAAACATGCCAACATTCAAAAGTTAAGTCCTTGCATCTTGTATCAGCAAAGACAGCTCATTTAGAAGATTTCTCACTTGTCTTAGAAAGTGAGACTCACAGGATGCATTAAATCTCCAGTAGTGCAGTACCAGTTCTCAAGCAGATACTTTATGCAAATCCTCCTGCATTTATCTCAGCACTTGAGTTACAGCAAAACTATAATCTGTGGAGTACAACTGCACTTCCTTCAACTGTTATGAATGCTCATTACCAAACTGAGACCATGCCCTCCTAACATAAAAAGCAGGACTGCTCACAAGACAAGATCAAACTATACAGCTGCAATGATCTATTCTGTCCTTAGAATCCACACAATTGATCCATCAGTTCCTGATTTGTCCTCTCCTCCTTTATCCTTGCATTTCTTCCTTCCTGCCCAACTCTATTCTGACCACTCCAGACTTCTGTGTGTACACTTCTGTCTCTCTGTTACAGTCCTTCTCCTTCAGTCATTCGGCTCCGCAGTATTACGGTTACTGTGAGCTCTTCCTCAAAAAAGTACTGTAAACCCCATGTGATGATGCCCTGATGACTTACAGACACAGGCACACATGTGCAGTTGCTATAGTTCTGTCTGAAACCTTTAGCTTTCAGATCTCGAAGTCAGCAAGTTGCCAATAATCCAGGTTCTTTTGGCAGCTAAAAGGCCAGTGAGGGACTCCTATATTTAATCTCAGTTAGATTTTAGTGAAATGTAGTCCATACAGGAAGGGAGAGGGATGTAGATAGAACATTTGCAAAACACAACCCCTTACTTCAGATAGCCATAATTTGAAATGCTATCATCAAATGAGATGCCTGTTTCTATGTTTATTGCATCTTGGAGAGAGTTTTAGATCTGTACTTATGGTTTCTTTTGCTGCTGATATTGCATGGTCCTCCTGGGAGCTGAGAATCCAGATGGATCTTTATGCTTCTGACCAAGACATTTCATGCTCATAATTAGCTTGTCCACTTTGTCAACCCAACCCAGCTGACATCCAGATCATGCTCACCCTTCTGTAGGTAGAATGCAAGACTAGTGGTTGAAAATGTCATCAAGAATGCCAGCAAGTACAACAACAACAAACAACAGGGAAGAGTCACACTTCTACTTTAAAGTGTGGCTTATGTTTAAAGAACCGCATTCTCTCTACAGACTTGTCCTTCTGCTCCTAGACAACCTATTCCTGGGATAGTCCAGGACGGGACAGAACTGCAACTAACAAATTCACATGACAAAAAGCCCAGGTTTGACAAGAGGACAGCAGCAGATGTGAAGACCCAGAGCCAGGGTGGCTTGTTCCTCTTTGTTGCTTTTGGACAGAGTATCCCAGCATGTGTATCTGTGTGTACGATCTGAGGCTAGCCAAGGGCTAAGAGCTACAGGCCTAGTGAGCCCAGCTGTGTCAGGGTGTTAAATCAAGGCATGTTTCTCAGATGCACTGCTTTTGCTGCCAAAAATGTCTAAGGGTCAGGCAGCCTGATTAACCCAGATGCTCAGGAGCTAAAAAAACAAGCGTGCAGCAGTACAGCAGTAGCAAAAAAGTGAAACGGGTTCCAGTAACAGTTACGGGCTTGCTCTCCTGCCGCCTGTCCTCTTTTCAGTGGGCACTCACTTTGTGTATGTGCTGTACCCGGCTCTCTTAAGACACTTCATACAAGCCTATGAATAAGCACACACGGGCAAGACAGGATACAAACCAGAACCACAGCATTTTACAGGCCTCATTCCATGGCCATCATCCTACTTTTGGCACATTTGCCAGGCTTGGCCAGCCTGTCCTAGAACAGCTGGCTACTGCCGTATCCACTTGCAGTCAGGACTCCACCCCGCCGTGGGATGGATTTCCTGAACCCTGGAGAAATGCATCACCTCTACCCTATTTCTGTACTAGCGACAATAAAGCAGAGCTTTGGCTCTTCTGCTGCTGGCACCATGCAATGTAAATATACAAAAGAAGAACAAGGTAGAAAGATTTTGTGCTGTGGTGTTGGGACTTGAAGGGAAAATTTGTTTTAAAAGGCTTTCTGAATAGAGTTGTTGGGAATGACATTTACAGAGACATTCAGTACAAGATACTGTGCCATGTTGATCAACATCTCCAACAGGTTGTGATGTTCCAGCCTATTGCTAGTAAACTCAGTGATGTTCTTGGGCTTTCTCTCTGTCTCCCCCTTGTAACATCTTGTACTATACGCTCCTTTTCCCTTCCTGGCATTTCCTCTCGTTATACACAGTGGTCTAACACCAACAGCTGATGTTTTCTGAGATTTTTTCTTTGACTGATCATTCCTTTCACAGGCTGTTCAAGGCCTTGCTCTACTTGATGCTGTCACAGTTAGAGAGCAGGCTTCTGAAAAGTTACTACAGGTAACAGGGCAGAAATTTGTATTATTGTGACAGAGTCATCCTAAAAGCAGAAAGATTTTCTATCTACCACCTGTACCAGCTCACTCCGGGCTCTGACAGCTGAGCTATTGTATTTTTCTGCTTTGCATGCTGTCGTCTGTAAAGCAAAGATTTGATACACCAAGTGCTGCTTTCAGGGACATCTGCTTCATTCCAAGGCTTACAAATACTCTATATGTGATCTCTGTCTCAAAGTGTTGCTCTCAGCTATCAGCAGGTTTCTTCATGGTTCACAGACCTGCCAATGGTAGCAGTGGAAAGGACCCAGTCTGACTCTTGGAAAGAAAGAAGAGCTTCTTGTCTTAGCTGTTCAAAAACTATCTTTCTACTTGTGAAAGGAGCACATTTAATCAAAACTATGGAGCCCCATGAGACCATTTCATGGGGCTACATTTCAGAGTAGAGCTACCTATCAAACCGTTTCTCCCAGTTAGTCTTTTTCCACACCTTAATATGGGCCTCAGTTTTCCATTCTGTTGGCTTAAGCAAGGAGTCTGCTTTGGACACAATCCATTATAAAGTCAACCTACCACCTTTTACAAGTTGAGAGACTGAGAAAACAAGAGAGGCCAGGAACTGAAAAGACAAGACTGAATTGTCTGGCTGTTCCATTACTTTTTCCCTTTATGTTTTAACCAGGGAAGTGTCCAAGTTACTAGTTAGTTTTTGAATTAGTCAGTAATGTTCATCTTTAGCATCTCATTCTGTTTGTAGTTGAGTTTTCTACTTTTGTTCTTTTCTTCCTCCTCTGGAAGCCACGTGTGCTGGCTGGGAGAGAATCGATAACGCATGCAAGGAAGAGATAGGTCAAAGAGACAAAGTTGATTTCAGTTTGTCTTCACAGTCCAGTCTCTGGAGAAGTTCTACAAACAACTTTAAAAATATGATCTTTATTAAGATGTTAAACAAAAGCCAGGTGGTGCAAGAGCAAACAGAGAAATAAGGTCTGGCTTACCAAAATATATGAAAAAAAGAGAGAGAAACGAGAGCTTTAACAACAGAACGAGATTAGTTTCAGTGAGTCTTGTGGAAATAATATATAGCACTGAGATCTTCTTTGAGGAAAGAGGTCAGGAAAGCAGCCAACAAGTATTAGGGGGTGAGAGTGGGCAGCAAATCAAAAATGACCTGACAGAGAAATGAAGCAGCCAAAAAGCCAAAATTAGACTAGATGTTATGGAGAAGGATATTTGCCCTGTCATAACCAAAGGATATGGTAGTCCCACACTGGAAAAGTACAATTCTGGGTGCCACAATGCAAGCACTCAGACAAACTGAAGTAAATACAGTAAATTCAAGACAATTAAGGGCTTGGCAGGTAGAACTACTATCTGAGGTTACCAAAGCCTCAACAAGTCTAAGCAACATTAGGAAACTCTAAGTAGAAAGATATTCAAAAGATGGAAATTATTTGCAAGGGAAAGTGTTTAGGGTGGTTCAGGAAAGAGGAACAAGGTACAACAGGATGAAACAAAGGAAAAATTTAGATTGCACATCAGGAGAAACTTTCTGATGATAAGGTTGTCTAGATTCTTAAGCAGTCTTCTATAGCACATGGTGGGGTTTCTGCCACTGGAGCTTTTTGAAAGCAGACCACACATGGTGTCCAAGAAGACTTGGTAGAGAATAACCAGGGACTGTAACAGGCTGGACAAGACATCCTTTTCTTCTCTAATCTATACTCCTTTGACACAGAGGCTTCTCACCATTCACTCTTCTCTGTGGATGCATCTCTGGTCTTTTCCTGACAGCAATGAATGGATTAAATGGGACTGAGATGTAGCAGTTTTTAAGTGATCAGCTCTCAGTATGCTGGAAATATAGTTGGGCACTGCTGTTTTCCATGTAAGTGAAAAAATGTTACTGCAAGATCCCATGAATGGCAAGAATGGATTTGGAGTCTTGTGCTGGAGACTGAAAGACAACTTGGAAAGTATTTCCGGAGTGGCTCCTTGCAGCCTTCAATACTTGGATTCGTTTTCTGAAATTCTGAAGGAATCTTTTGCTTTTTTTCCCCCTTCTGTGCATTTTTGGTGCTGAACTTTTTCCGGTTTTCCCACACTCCTGCCTGTCACAGAGCAGAAACCACAAAAATGCAGCAAAGTAAAGTCTGTCCAAGGAGCTGCAATTCCATCTCACAAGGATAAACATTTCCTTTGCCAAGAAGTGAGCACAGCACACCGGCATCTTCAAATACACATCCTTGCTGCCCGGCAGAGAAACCCACTGACACAGCCCATCACCTGTACTAACATGAGCTACCCAGCACAAAAGAAATCAGACAGCAAACCCACGAGCACATACCTGCCAGACCTGATGCTCACATCTGTGTGTGCTGAGTTGACAAAGCCTACCAACATCTTGTTTTCTTTTTAAATACTTTTGGGGTATTAATTCTGTGTGCTATCTCTTAAGATAGCAAGACTACAGGCAGGAAATACACAAGCTTCCCCAGAGCAGTTCTGTCCAAGCTCCTTAAATACGCCTTGCAGTTCCAGATTTGATACACACACACTGAGAGTGCCCTCACACCTTCATAAGGTGTCTTTCATCGGTAGTTTTTTACTAAAAATTCTCTCTTTAAACAGGAAAGAAACACAGAATCAGGAAACCTCAGAGGAACCTGCTCTGAAAGCTTTACAACTCTTCTGGCTATAGAGTCAGTGTAAGAAAGGAAGTTATGAATGCAATTTTTGCTCTTCAGTGCTCAGGGATGAAACAAGTCTGAGGATATATGAGGAAAAACTTGAAAGATTTAGTCTAAAGCAGTTCTGTCATTTAAGAGGAGATTTAACACGGAGAGCTGAGGAAGCTACCAAGAAAAGTAAAGGATAAGGAGAAAACCCAGAAGTCTCGCTCCCATTCTCTCATAATGCAGAAAGAGAAGACATGCTAAGAAATGAAAAGGAAGGAAACTCACAATCAGTAAGCAACCTTTCATGGTGATTTTTTTGTTTGTTTTTAGAGAAAGCCAAATCCATCTACCTTAGAATGGCAAGCATTGCCTAACTAAAGCTTAGTAAAAGTTATAAGGATTTCTACAGACAATGCTGAAAACTCTCATTACCTTAGACACAATATAAACACTTTAAATGAAATAAACACTTGTGCTTGAAGGCATAAGACGATAATTGTGTGTTAAATTTATGGGGAAACCTGGCTTAAGCACAAATTAGCCTGTTAAGGAAATTGGGTTTTTGTGGGTTTTTTGCAGCCTCTTCTGACCCACCAGATTCTAGCTCCCATCAAATATTAAACGTGGAGGGAGTGACTCAAGTGCCTGAACACAGATGTCTGGTACCATTCTTGATACTCTCAAGTTATATCTGCATGGGACTGCCAGATACAACACAAGATCTACAGAAGCCTTGTGCTCCTCTGGAGCAGCAGCTGGAGGTCAGGTGGAATAGCCCTGGACATCTAAAATGTCACTAGCAAGCTGTATTTAGGTAACAGAATCCCACCCTGATTCAGATACTTCTCTGATTCAATCTGGCAGTTCCTATGTCCTTATGTTTGTGTATGATGTTGCATTCTTACCTCCCTTACCATTGTGAAACATGAAACTGCAACATAGTGCACACCTATTTCAGTGCACACAATTCAGGTTACTCTGAGATTTGTCTTGGACAGCACAGCCAAAAAGGTCTGTGGCAGCAGCATGTAGACAGATTTTTCTCCAATATTCCTTCTCAGGGGAACTAGTGCCAAGTGTTGTGGATAGGAAGAGATAAAACTTACTTGGAAATCCTCTGGGCTGCAGTCTTTCTGACCGCTGCCTGTCTGTGGTTTGCTGGAGGCTTGGGAACCAGCAGAGAAGGTGCACTCTGGGATGGCATCACTTTGTGCAAACTGGCTGCCTTCTGGATACTAGAAGTGGCACTTGATGTCTTGTGGGCATCAGAGCCAGCTGGCATAGATATATGGCTCGTGCTGGGTTCTGAGTAGTTGGCTAAGAGAGCCTGGTAAAAGAAAAAAAGAAAACAAAAATACCATAGTAATTAGTGATTACCTCTCTGAATATTGTTGAGAGAGTGGATGGAGGTGGGTGACATTTTTGTAAGGAATAATATCTGCCTGGCGAAGGCAACTCCAAGGCGCCACGGAGAGTCCCACACATAAAAAAGAAGAGTTAAGTGGTCAGGTCAGTGAAGTAGTTTTTAGAGCTGAATTTTATATGCTTGAAAGCTGGGACTAGCTTCTAGGAAGGCAGACAAGCTCATTACTGCCACAGAATGTCACTATGCTGGATTGAAAAAAAGAGGCCTTATCTTCAATGTAATCTTGCAGTGGCCCATCCACAAAGAAGTAAAGCGTTTGTTGCTCTGACTGACTTTCTACATTTATTTTGCTAAATTATCTTTGTATAGGAGATGGGATTGAGACATTGTTCTAGGAAAGAAAAAGGTTATGGGGATGATGTTACAATTCCAGTTCTTCAGTCTAACCCTGTGTGTGCTCGGAATAACAGAAAGGATCACGGGCACCTTCTCTGAAAAAGGGACTTGAGGTCAGCAGCTGACAAAAAGGAAATCCCTAGTAATACCAGGGACTAGAAAATATTTCTATTCCTATAGCAGGTGGGAGAGTAAGTATGTTGGGGATTTATCACAGGGAACAAAAGAACCTGCAAATTATGAGACGCTGGGGAAGCGAGCAGTGGACTGGCAAAGCAGGGATTGGGGAATGGTTCCCTACGGGAGCTCTGCAAACTGCTCAACTCTTCAGAAAGGAGAAACCTGCTGCGAGTTCTGCCTTGTCTTTCCTCGAAGTCAGTCAGATTCCCAGGGCAGAGGCAATACCGTGACCGTGTAGTTTGGCAGCTAGAGGTCAGAGATAGGAGATGAGGGGAAGGGCTGAGCACTCGCCAGTCACCTCAGCGTGACCCTGGGAGCAGCGCCCTTCACTGCGTTTGTCCTCAGTCTCTCATCTGGTGAAAAACACACAAAGCCACAGCGAGTGGGCTCCAGAGAAAACCACAGTCTGAGGGCTGGCTGAGTCTCAGCACAGACAGGAAAAGCCCCTCTCCCCCGCAATTCTCTGGCAAATGGCAGGGCAGTGGTGTGTGGGAAGGCGTTTCTGACAGGCAGAGCTCTAGGGAGAAAAGGAAGTGCAGGAGCCAAAACAGGCCTCTTTCCTAACAAGAGCTTACTGACAAGATGCCCTTGAGCTCCCAGTCCTTCTTAACTTCTCCCTTCCCTGAAGCTTTTCCTTGATGGCAGCTTTCAGATTTTGAGTAAGTAGCTGGTACAAGTGCAGAAGCCTGGAAAATAGCAGTCACGCCCCACCTCCCCCCAGCAAAACAAACTAAAATGGAACTTGGTTTAGTACTTGCATCTTAGAGTCTCCTCCTGCACCTTCTTATTCAGGAGTGACATTTCATTGTGCTCTGTTTGATGTTATGCATATTTCCTGTAAGTTCTTTTTCTTGCTATTAAAATCACTAAGATCCTGGAGTCCACAAAGCACACAGGCTTAACCCCTTCTCTGTGTGAACGTGCCTTGGCAAGGAGGTCCATGACTCTGAAGAAACAGCAAGCATGGATGCTCTAACAAAGTCTGATCAGCAAAAGCTGGGCTGAGACCTGCCTAAATAAAGGTCATGGATGTTTTTCTTGGGGGTAACGGACTTCCAAAAAGGCCTTTGTCTCCACGCTGTGCTGAGTTTCTGGCTGCCTTCCAGGCAAGGATGGGGAGACTGGAAGCTGACATGGACCATGACTTCTGGATCCAGCTACAAAGCGTACTGTCCCGCTGTGAACTCCACGGGGACAGGACAGGAAACCAGGAGAAGCTACTGTGCAAATAAAGAGGGCAGCTGGGGAGAGCAGAGCCTGACCACACAAAAGAGGGGTTGGGAAGAGATTTTAGCACATGCAAAAAGTAGAAGACAGACCTCATCACTCAGGATTCTGAGACTCAGGGCCCAGGGAGAGCAGATGCGCAGACAAACCCTGCCTGAGGCAGTCCTGAAGCAGGTAGCACCCTGCAACCATTGCTGCTGCAAGTAAAAAACTTTGAACGCTTCCCAGGCTGGCAGATTTAACTTGATGTTGAGGGGACATTTGCTTCCCTGACAAGTTCTTTGGGCTACGAAAACACTTAGAACACTATGGGACTTTTTAGCTAAAAATCATGTGAAGCATTAGTGAGTTAATTCTCTTGCACAATTCTCCAGGGAGGTAGGACAGCATTAACCCTGTCTTGCAGAGGAAGAATGTTCGCACTGACAGAAAGTGAAAAGCTAGGTTGAGAGCTCAGAGATCTTGACTCCCAATCAGACCACAACTCTCCTTCCTTCCACATCTACACATGAACACCACACACGAAGTGTTATCTGTACAAAACCAGTAGTTTTTAATTAGAATACCTCAACATGTACAGCTTGTCAGTAAGGACAATGCGCATTTAAGAGTATTGGCCAGTAAGCAGCTGAGCTCGGGCTGCTCATGATTAAAAGCAGGGAGGTACTGTAGTGCTTTGAAGAAAAGCAGATATATTCATGATCTTCAAAAACAGAAAGAATGTTCCTGGCACTTACAATCCCTGTATCTAACACCCATCCCTAGCTCAGAGATGGAACAAATGCTGCAAGCAAAAACATGTTCATTCTGCGACCAAAGGAGGTAATGAAGCTAATTTCCTGTCAATCTGTCTTGGAGCTGACTCTTACAGTATCTAATATAAAGCATGCCCCAAATTATGCCTCCCTTCATGGGTCTGGGGCATGCTGATTTTCTGCAGTCTAATTAGGAGTGGCCTCACACTGCAGCCTTTGCCTTACTGGAAACAATAGTTGAATCCCCTTTCTGGATATATAGCGCTTTATTTTCATGAAGTTTACATGAAACATAGCTTTGAGATTTCTGTCCCACAGCCATTCAGTTCAAATTGGATCAGCAAGTCTGAGAATGATGAAAGACTCAGCAGCGTATGAGAACTGACTGTCAGATGCACACACATAGTCCATAAAGATCTGTGGAGCCAGTTCCGAGTCACTAGTGCTGGAAACTGAGATGTTTATAAGCAATAAACAACGATGAGGATTTAAGTTAAAAACTGGAAAATAAAAAGCAAACTCAACAAAATAAGACCCATCGCTTTTAGAAGAGCAACTGCACTGCAGATGACACTGCAAAAACACAGAGAATTAAAAGGCTTGGAAGATCTTTGGAGTCATATAAATTGTTTAGTGAAGATTGTTTTGAACACGTATTAATGCATTCAGTTAAATCACTTTGGATGCAACAATCAGTTGAGTTGAAAATTCACAAAGTGACAATGAAGAGCAAGCTCAACGTGTGCTATTAACTGCCAGAGTGTTAAACTGCAGTAAGAGAAGCATCTTGGGGTCATCAAAAAATTTAAAGAAGAGCAAATTCATAGTATGCACAGACTGTCCTGAAGCATTTCTTCCTTGTTAAATTCTTCAGAACAGACTAAAATACACTAAAATAAGTAGACTTGGTGCCTGCTCCTTTGTCTCTCTTTTGGTACTGGGAGCTCTGTGGGGCAAGGATTGGGCCATATCATTGTACTGGAAAGATACTTAATACATCTGGGTGTTACTGTAATTCTAATAATAGTGACAGGATCAGAAACGTGGGGACAACATTTCAGCTGGTATAAATCAGCACAGTCTACTGCGTTCAGAACAGTTGCTCTGCTTTACTTAGATTGGGACTTTGACTCATCACTATCACAAGACCCAAACAGGAAAAATGGCAGTTAGCACATGTAGTGGGAAAACAATCGGAGGGAGAAAGCTCCAAAACAAGAATGGACGAGAGACTGCAAATCTGACAGCAGTCCAATATATAATAGTTTAGAAAACAGTTTAATGATGTTTAAGGCTGCATTCAAAGAGGCCCCGTGTCCTCAGGCAGGAATAATGTAGTTCTAGGAATACTAGGAATATATTCTGAATACTCAACAATCCCACTCAGATCTAAATAAACCGTAGGGAATTCAGAAAAGAGTCACATACATTAAAGGAAAAAAGAATTTGCTGAACTTCATAAAATGAGGAATATTTCAGAGAACATACCGTTCTTAAACGCTTGAGAGGAGAATTATTGAAAATTAACTTAGCTCAATGTTTTATAGCATAAAATCTACTTAAACTTCTGATTGCAAATGTGATCACAACTGACCACGCAACTCATTAACATGATTTATGTTTTGTTTAACACGAGCTTTTTTTGATATAAGCAAGACTGATGGGGATCATTCCGCTATATGACTGTACTTTTCTTGGTTTAATTTAGCTTTTTTCCCTTGTGAAATGTTTGGCATAAAGTTACAAGCCCAGTAGATGCTAGGCTAAGCAGACAGAACATAGCCACACAGAGGAGGAGGAACCTCCCTAACAGCTAATGGCATCTTTCCAGTACAGGAAACAATTAGAGAATAAACAGTGATGGTATATTAACTGCCTTGCCAACTGCAGCAGTGATACTAACATCTAGGTCATAACGTGTCACATGAAGTCTCCTTTAAACATTAAAAATAAGCCTGTTTTTCTTGTCTCTTGGTTTGATTTTGTAATTCTCATTCTTTGATTTTGTCGGTATCAGATTTAAGCTTCTTGTCTCCTCTTTCAAACTCTGCCCCTTTCTATTATTTTTCTCTTTTCTCAGGCTCTGTATTGTCTCTGTTCCTGGGCCCTAGCACTGCATCCATTTGTTTATTAAATTCTCATCCAGTCAGTTCGGTGTTTTTCCTTTTTGTCCAGGGAATGAAGTACCTATTCTGGCATCAAAGATCTATTTCCACCATACCACACTACGTGAACTAACTTCACATACAATGAGTGAAAACTGATGGTTATTATTCCTCCACCTACACAGTATTTGCTACTCTGCCAATTATTAAATGCCTGAAGGAGAAATCATCATTCTTAAGTGTCTGGAAAGCACTCAACCAAGAGTGGGTGCTGCCACAAAGAAGTATGCAATAAGCCTTCGTGATAAGATACATCCACTGAATAGCAGATGGGGGTATTTTTATTGCACAAACACTTGACTAGGAAATTCCATGCTTTCCAACGCACCTATCTGACCTCCACCTTATCGAACTAGTTAACACACAGGCAGAAACATTTGCCTGTGTTATGAATCACGGTGCTGCTGTTACTTGTTCATGTGCTATCCACATACGTATGACTACTCCATTTGTCACAGAGAGAAGGAAAGACTGGCATCTAGTCATGTTGTACGGTCATGCCATACTCAGAGTGTGCCTTGAGATCTACTAATAAAAGCACTTCAGCTACTGACAAATGTCTAGCCTGCCTTCCTATGGTGACAAGGACTTGAACCATCAGATGAAACCGGCTTGGAGATATCCTGCGTGCATTCCCCAAAGTAGAGAGATCATGACACACTTTCAAGTGACAGGCCTTTTGTTTTGGGGGATATAGTTCTGCTTCTGAGAGGAGGCTGAGAAACTTGAATGTAGCAGACAAGACAACAAAGGATGGAGTAGATCTCAAGACATGGGAAGGAACAGAAGGGAAAGAGCAGACAATTGGAAATAGGTGGGTTAGGTGACACTGCCTAGGAAATGTCATACAGCCATGCAGGCTAGGGTAAGATACATCAACTGTGGGTAAAAAGAAAGGATAAATGATGGCCAGCAGGAAAAGGTGGGATGGAAGTCAAAGCAGTGTGTGGGAAGGACATGTGGGGCAGGGAGTGTTTAAGCAGCAGCAAAGAGAAGGCAGTTCTTAGAAAGGCCAAGTCAAAGGTGCTAACTAGCCGAAAAAAGAGGTCAGTGACAGGAAACTAGACAGGGAACAGTGACAGGAACTAGAAGGTACAGACAGATGAAGATGAGGGTACTGCAGTGACTGGGAGGGGCATCGATCAGTGCAACTGTGACTGAAAGGGGAGGTCTGGCTGGCTCCATACAATGTCTAGTGGGAGAGGAAGTGTCCAAGAGACAATCCTTTTATTAAGATGTGGTTTTCACTACAGAAAGCTTGAAAGCCCCCACGTTCAGCAAATACTTTTCTTCATTAATGGCAACTTCAGTGCAGCCTGAGCCCTGCGGCATGGCAATGGCCTCAATACTGCAACTCCAAACTGCTTGGCTCAGAAGGAGAAGGGAGGGAGAGAAAGGAGGGGGACGCTGTGGGGGTGAGAGGAGGTTTAACAAAGAATCACTTTAACAGAAACTCCTGAGTAATGGCTCTGCCCCAGGCCAAGAATAACATCAGCTCAATGTCAGCAATTAGAAGAGGGCTCAGCCAGGCCCCATGGCCAGCTCCAGCCTCCTCACAGGCACAAGCCAGCTTACAGCCCTTTCCTGAGCTCATGAGCAGCCACAGCTGCCCACCCAGAGCCCCTTGGATGGAGATGAAAGGAAGACCTCCTGCGGAGAGAGGGAGCAAGAAGACTGTAGGTGAGGGAATCTGAGGACGAAAACTGCATGGCTAAGTGAGGGCATTGAAAGAAAGAATGCAAGGAGCAAAGACAGAAAGGCCTTTCCTTCAAGATGCTCCCAGAAAAGGACAAGGGCAATGTGCCTATGACCTATTTTCAAGGACCCTGACTAGTGACTCATCTGCTTCACAGGAGGGAGAGTGGGTGTTCAGACCTCCACATGTTAGCTCTGGTCATTGTTTTGTTGGAGTCCAATCCTGCCAGACTGCCCAGCAACTCCCTCCTTCCTAATGGAGACCAATCCTTTGAGTGAAGGTTTGTTCACCCAAAGACTTCCTTCTCATTAGCAGGGAAGCCTCTTAGACATCACTCGGAAGAAAAAACACCCCTCTCTTTCCATAATAACAAAGAAAGGTAATGAGTGCCTCAATGAACTCATTGTAACTTTGGAAGATTTCCCAGGCAGGATGGAAATGCCGTTCCAGACACAGTGGTCCACCCTTGGCATCTAGGTGTCATCCAGAACGTCAATAATACAAACCCATTGTCATACTTCTTCTAGCTCCTGGACACTTAGCCCATCTTTTGTCCTTGTAATTGTAACAGAGAAGTCATGAATCCATCAGGCAATTCCATGCAAAGCAGTGAAGGAAGATCTTAAATGTAGTAATAACAAAAAGTGTAGGAGATCTGGAGAAGACTTTCAGGGTTGCAGAGAAAACTTACATCTGGCAGTGGCCATGCTTCCTGCACACTGAAGACTCTTTAAAGAAATTAAAACATTTCTTCAAAAAAACCAAAGATTCTCCTAAATAATTTTTGAATCCCCATAGCATACTGCACTTTTGATAACCGCATTGTATGAGAAGACATCCAAAAGGAGAATTTAGTCAAGGTGAAGCCTTGATGGGGTCTCTTGGCCACAGAGGACATGGTGGCCAGCACAATTTCAAGACCATGTATTTAGAAACACTGAAATACAACAGTGACCCAACTCGAAGCACTACCCAAGAAGACCTCAGGTCAAAGCAGGAACATATCATCTATGACAAGATTAAATGAGAAAGAACTGGGGAGACTGTAGACAGTTGTAAGGCTGTCTGAGGCACTGTAAGGGGATGCCCTGAACTGGTGCAGAAAAGCAAGCAGCAGCATGCCAGTAACCAAACAGAGGAGGATGCCAATGCAATGGAAGAAGCCATTGGGAACTACAGCACCCAAATGCTACCAAAATCACTGCAGGTAATATTAGTTTTGTTACAACCCACTTGAAGAGCTACTTTCTTCACAGAAGCTGTGCCGTATGTATTGGCTCTGGGTTGGCCCTGCACATCTAAGGCTCAGTCAGCACTGCTACATCCCAGGTAGGACTTTTTCTTAGTTACCTGGTGCTGGGCTTGGCTTTGCTCCAACAGCTGTTGTGACTGAAGTTTATGCTCCTGAAGTTGCTGCACAGCAAAACGGAGCTGATGGTCAGGATGTGCCAGCGGACTCCGTGTCGCCTTGTTGTAGACACTGTTCTCTGTCTTTTCCTCCCAGGCAAAACGGTGACTCTCTGGAGCCCTGAGAAAAGAAGAGCCATCATGCTTTCACGTGCACATAAGGACTGACTCCTGCTTACAAGGCACTGCTGCTTCCTAAAAATCCTTAATACTTAGCCAGCTATGGATTTGTATTAAGTGGCTTCAGCAAGCACACCACCTGTTAGAGGTGCCACGTGCCAACTGCGTCTTGCTAAGGAGTTTCTTGAATTCCAGGTTGGGACTGTGTTACTGGCCATAACACCACGCTTGAGGGGAACAAAGGAAAGGAAGAAAAACTCAAAACTGGAGCATGCCTGTGGCTGATTAGCATTGAAGAGAGGCAGAGCTGCAGCAGGAAAAGAGCTAAGGATTCCTGCCACTAATGAGGTAATTATTTATTTGTATTTGTAGAGATTTTGTTAATACACTAACGCAAAGCTTACACCAAGCACACGTGTACAGCAGTGAGAGTGGAACAAAGACAGACATGCACTATCCACAGAGAGGATAAAAGAATGATAGGGTGAGCTTGCAACTAGGGCACATATTGATTCCAAACAGATCCAATCCAGAAGACCGGAGCAGACTGAAGATGGGCTCATTTCTTTCATCATTAGAGCAATGCAAGCCTTTCCCAGAGGAGAAAAGGCCTCCTGCAAAGAAGCAGGAGCTCTTACAACCCAGCCTTACATGGTGGGAGTTCAGCTGTGGCCTGCAACATGATAAGCACCAAGAGGAGCTCACTGGCTTGCTTTGAAGTTTGTAAGCCTCAGTAAGAAGGCAGCACCACCACACTTGCCCACAAGGCTGAGGGGCTTTGCGGAGAGCAGGTGGCAGACTGACAGGACCACAAGGTGTCCTAAGAGGCTGCAATGGCCCAGCAACCCACACACCCTGCGCTCACAAGACAGGATGCCATATGACCCCCTGAATCCTGACACTCTGGCTAATAAAACCTTCAAGCCTCAGTGCCTGAGCTTCCTAAGTTTCTTCTCATCTCTGTCACGTTCTTTCAGCCACTATTTCCCAATACTTCCTTTGAATTCCCAGGACAGGCTTCCCTTGTGTTTCCCATGCATGTCATAAGTAACTGGAATGTAAGAGATACTTGGTGTCTTTTACATTTCATGCCACAGTTTGGAGTCCAGTTCATGGTTCTGGCCAGGGAGTTAACTGCAATCTCTTTGCTTTAGGATCTTACCAAAACTCACAAGCTAGATTCACTGAACATGTCACAGCTTCCCCTGAATGTGTTGCACCTTCCTCCGCAGGCTTCAACATTACAGCAAAACCTTAAAATATTCAAAAGGATGTTTCAAACAAGACCAGAAGTAACTACCAGCCCTATGTACTCTCCCTCAAAACCAACCCAATGCACCCCTTTCAAAGCAAACTGAGGACAAAGACTCTAAACTCTAAAGGGTCACTCTCTATACTCAGCTCCTCAGCAACAGAGGAGTAAGACAACCCAGTGGAAAAGTTCAGCTGTCAGCATCTCCCCCCAGCATCCTCTGGCCTCCTGCTTGGAGCACCACTACCACTTTTGCTGCTATGCGCTATTGGCTGTAGACAGCCTTCTCTAGATGTCTCTGTTCAAGGGATCCCATACATGCTTCATCAGTCACTTGCTTCCACTGTACCCCAGT
The DNA here is from genome assembly GCF_000695765.1 of Mesitornis unicolor. Taxonomy (NCBI): domain Eukaryota; kingdom Metazoa; phylum Chordata; class Aves; order Mesitornithiformes; family Mesitornithidae; genus Mesitornis; species Mesitornis unicolor. Next base: position 31,559 of record NW_010179157.1, read on the forward strand.
GGAACACTGGATAAATGAAACACTGAATAAACTCTCACTTCCTGCTCCCTTTTGCTACAAGATTCACAGTCTTTTAGTCCTTTTTCTTTCACTGGTGCTTGGAAAAGTGACAACTGTAATGCTGCTGACAGGCCTTGAAACCCAAGTTGTATAGGTCCAAATCTGGCTTTCTGGTTAACTCTGGGAGAGCTGCTTCCCCCTTCTGCCCCAGTGATGCGGTAATGATCCTCTACTACTGTTGTTTTAACTGCAGTTGTGCAGCTCTGGACCTATGGACACCTGTATGCTGCTGGCCTCCCACCACTCTCTCCAACTGGGCACAGGATGCCACAAAGAGCATAACTTAAAAGGAGGACACAACAAGACACAAGGAATCTGACATGATCCCCAGCTGTCTCATCTCCTATCCCACCAGTTCACCACATGGGTTATCAGCAGGTTGCTGTCAGCTGGACTCAACTCCCATCCCAAGGGTAGTAGCTGCTCCTTCCACTGCACGGATACAGACTCCACCATCCATTCTGTTATTAAAGCTCATTGGGCTTTTCCCTTGTGTGAAACAGCTGGAGTCTCTGTTACCCTCCCAGTAAAGTCAGATCACGCTGACAGCTAAAAAGCACGAAGGGCTGTGCTGGGACTGGGATGCACCCTTTGGGAGACAGCTGGGGGTTACTGCAGAGCAGCCCTTGAAACAAACATCAGCTGCACCAGATCCAAAGCTGAAGAGCATTCAGGAGCTCCATCAAAGTCATGCTGGTGGTCAGGAAACAGCCTAATTAATTCTTCATCAGCATTACTGAAAGATCTTCAATACCTCTGTTTTGAACTAGACAACAACTGGATCTGTCCATTTGTCTAGAGAAACGTTTTCACACCAGCAGTTTCTCAGTTGAGAAAATCTGCTAAGTTCACTTGAAATGCTCCTAAATAAAGTAAGCCAATATAGGATAAAAGTGTTACTTGTCATGGAGTTAAATCAGAGCTAGAATAAATGGACAGGTTCCACAGTAGAAGGAGATTACCACTGGGGTCCCACAAGAATCTGTGCTACTGTCTCTGCTGTTCAAAACATTTATAAGTGATCCAGGGAGGGAGAGGGAGAGTGAAATAAGAAAAAGTCTGCTGCTGAAAAACTGAAAGTCACTGAGAAATACAGAAAAAAAATCACATTACTGAATGATCAGACATTAAATTGGGAGATGACATTTAATTTAATAACTACAAAATCATCTACCCAGGGAAACACAATCGTACTGTTATGCAGTGATAGACCGAGAACCAGCTATTTCTATTTAGGAAGGAGACCTTGTGACTATAGCTATAATAGATTTTTCTATGACGACTTCACTAAAATACTCAAAAACAAACTCAGTACTAAGAATTATTAGGAAAAGCATAGAGAACAAAACCAAGAGCACTGCTATGCTACCACATAAATCAAAACTGCATCCATCTCTTGAATACTGAGGATAGTTCTAACCCCTGTCCCTCCTCTCTTCTCAAAAACATACAGTGGAACTGGAAGAAGTACCAAGAAATGCTGCAGAGTTGATCAAAGGTATAGAACAGCTTATATATTGAGGAACAATTAAATAAATAAGGATACTTCAGCTTGGAAAAAGGACAACTGAAAGGAAAGATGAAAAATATCTATAAAATCATGAGCTTCAGTGAGGAGAATAGGAAAGAATTACTCACCTCTCATGATTCAAGACATAGGAAAAACACAAATGAAGACGTGAGGTGGGCAGGTTAAAACAAACAAAAGGAGGTCGTTTTTCCTGTAACACATAATTAAACTGTGGATGCCTTCTTACTACAGGAAGCTAAGCATGCCAAAAAGTTACAGGGGTTCAAAAATGATCAGACAAACTCACAGAAGCAAGAGCCATTAACACACTATATAAATATAAATACACACACACACACACACACACACATATATAAAGATACCATCTTTTGGCCAGGTAATCACTGATTACGGAGGCCCAGAGAATATTAGGGAAGTATCACCATGCCATAACATCACCTAATGCTCTTCCCCCAGAATCTTCCATGGGCTACTGCCTGAGCAGGACACTGAGCCAGGTAGTCCATCTGGTCTGTGAAAAGGCAACCAGAACTGTGTACGCATCAGGGGTCTGAAACTAAACACGTCTCAAGTCTCAGTCAGAAGTTACAGAATTCAGTCAAGCACTCTTTAAAGTAGTCATTCAAGTTATATGATTAACTCTAGAAACTCATGTCTATTCCAACTTCTCTCACATCTACCTCCAGCTCAGAACCTACAATGCATAAAATTTATCCTTTGATCCAGAAGAACGCTTGAGAAGCTAAAGATCGAGTGACTTGTTCTAAAACATAAAAGTCAGGATGAAACAGAGGAGATAAAACTACGCAAATGAAAACCCCACTGAAGTTGGATCTGCTGATGGCCCAACTGGCTTCGTGCCACCGAGACGATGAGCAGTGACTGCAGTCTGTAGGGTCACCAACCGAAAGGGAAAACTTCAGTATTGTTTCCTTGATCCTCGTTTCTTTTGTTTTGAGATATCTGGCAAAGGATTGAAACACAAATACTGAAGACCGATGGTCCAGTTTTGGAAAGTGCACTAGGATTGCTGCCTTGCTCCAACTTTGTCCACTTCAATGAACTCTCAAATGCTTTCCTTTGGTTTCTAACCTGTTTTAATCCACTTTTTCTGTTTTAACCAATATATGAGCTGTAGCCCAAAAGAAATTCTTTAGGATATAATATTGCTCAGATAAGCTTGGTTTAAACTACTCAGGAACACATTGTTGAAACTATGTTGTTGAATCTTTAGGAGGAACTACATTTAAAAAAAACCCTACAAGAACACAAAAACCTTGGCTAACATTTTCTTGCAGCATAGACAGTTTTGTGTGCAATTCCCTGCAATTCCAATACCTTCTCTCCACAACATCACTTATTTTTTTCTAGATACTTCATTGAAAACACTACTGCTTGCCTGAGTGGATTTTACTCTCGCAGCCTGCAGAATCCTTCTGGATTTAATATGCTTCTGTCAGCTTCCATGGGTTTTGCTTCTTTGTAGATGGAAATCAATATCAATTCATTATACGTAACTCCAATCTTTTATAATATAAGCATTAAGCATTTGACAACAGAAAGCTTGCGTATTTGCAAGTCTCAGGCTCGCTTTCATAGAGAGATGTTGCATCTGCAGGTTTGTAAAGTCCTCATGTAACTTGTTTATCCAGTTGATATTAAATCTAAGGCAAAGCTTGCTCTGGTACAGGAGAACAAGGCTTAGGATCTAAGACTCAAAATGCTGCTGTCAGAGACACAATGCAGCTCCCAGTGTATTTGCCATGCCCACAGGAACACATCTGATGTAGCTCCTATTCTCAGTCTCTGCCTGCCAGATGATTTATCTAAGCATGACAGCACCTTTGCACCCTTGCTCTCCTGCAACAGGCTCAGCACAGCGACACAGGCTGGGAAAAGGCTGTACAGGACCTCACACCTTAACAGATACTATAGGGTTCACATGGTAGAGACACTTTATCAATACCCCAAACTGAAGGAAAACCTTTTTCACAACTCATGCCATTTTAGGCAAAGCCAAAAATAATGACAAAAACTCCCACACCCCCAATGGAAATGAGGATCGTAGAGTTAGCACTCACAGACTTGCTTGTTTTCAATTCAGGATTATTGCTTGAATACTAATGATTGACTGAATATTCATTTTCTCACATGTACAGACACAGACATAGATACACGCACACACAAATGGCAAGTAGAAATTCCTGCCTGTGCCACCAGAAGAGACTGGGTTTCGTTCTGTCAGCCAGGCTGGTTGTGAGCAATCCTCTCACAGCTCGCTCAGGATTATTTATGAGTTGCTTAGTTTAGAGACCTGGCCAGGATTCAGGCCTTCGCTATGTACAGGAAATCTCAGCCTTGGCATTATGGCCCATCCTTTGTAAGCAAGATTCTGTTCTTCCAGCAGCTCTCGGGGCTACTCAGTATTTTTGGCAAGAAACCCACTGTGTTCCTTTCTTTCAACTTCAATTTTCATAAAGCCTGGGCCAGCGTTCCCTGTTCCTCTTCATTGAGAGCAGAAGACCTCTCTGCTGCAGCTTTTTGTATCACAAAAGATACAGAGACCAAATTCAACAGATCTCCATGCTGTTATGATCGCAGCTCAGACTGAAAGTTGCAGAACACCATGCACTCATCTCCGGGTTTTCTGGTTCCAAGTTCTTTTTGCTGTACTTCTCTTTTCCAGTTCATTAGCTCTTTTCTGATGCAAGCAACCCTTATGCAATCAACTACATACACCTGTACTGGGAACTAATGCTAGTGTGCTGAAATACTGAATACTAATAAAATACTAGTACATTTGTTCATTGACTACAGAAAAAAAAAGGCTCAATGAGATCCAGCCTGCGTACAGAAGGGATGCGGTCATCACCTCTTACAAGAAAGGAGACAGCTGGCTTCTGTTCCCTCTTCAAACAGACTGGAAGGGAACACCAAGGACTGAAGCTGCAGACAAGAGCAGACCACAGAACACCACTCACTGAGTACCTGGTGGTTACAAAGAGCTATCTGACATACAGCAAGTCCTACTTTTAACTTAGTAACTACTAACCATAGCCCACGCTTCTCCTAACACCCACCATTCCTAAGTAATTTACTTATTTAAACATCTGACAAAGCAGGATCTACTACAGCACAACCACTGCTGGGATGAGTAACACTGGACAATAAAAGACAACTGCACAGGACACGGCAAAGAAATATCCTCACTGAAGTGAAACTACAAAGAAATAATTGGGAAATGGGAGGGCAATGCAGGACTAGAAGGAATTCAGAATATAATTTCATAATGCATAATTTGGATATAAATTTGGTTTAAAGCTTCCAATGTTCCCCCCAAAAAATTAAGGATTTTTAAATATGATAAATATAATAAACAGTGCTTCCATTTATATTTCAACTGGAACCTTCTTCCAATGGCACAGCTGGGCACTTGTTTGATAACAACTCCTGTGTGGCAGACACTACCAATTCGTGAAGTACGCTGGCGTTCCCCAGATATCACTTACTAAGCACGCACTTTTGAAACACTTGAAAAGTGCCTACATCCCATTGCAAGGCAAGGCAAACTAGGCTCAAATTACTTATGAAAATGAAGCTTCAGCATTCTTGAAGAATATTCCTCTGTTTAACCCTGCTTAGGTTGTGAGAGCTGATAGGGTCACAGTAGGAGTCAGTGTAGCTGGAGGTCTGGCAAACTGAGAAAATAACTATCCTCCTTTTAAACGAGGAAACAAGCTGACAGTGAAAGTATTTCACATCCTTTCCTGTAAAGGCTGGAGCTGAGAATGAACAAGGGCAATTGCTGGCATTGAGGGAACCCAGCGCATTTCTAAATCCTGCTTGCACCTTGCCATGGAACGCAAGACAATCCTGGGCAGCAGTTTCTTTCCCACAGGGCATTCAGGTGGTATGACAAGTCCAGGAAGTTTTCAGTATAAAGCTCTGGTGGGCACCAGCTGCTAGAAAGTAGTTGGCATAGTAACTAATGATTCTGTCGAGTGTGGCAGCTCCCAACATCCTGCTGACTTATGTTCAGGCACTCAGAAAAACACAGAACATTTTCTTTGGCACGCTCCGTGCTTCTTCCAACCCTAACAATAGGCCCTGGATTGGGGCTGGCTATGGAGCAATGATAAACGCAGTGGGACAAAGCCCAGGACGCTGGGGGCCTGGCTGGGATGCAGGGCTGTCGGGCCTCTCACAGCGCCGCTTGCCTCAAGGCCTTTCTTTGTCTTTTCTCCCTCTTTCGCTCCCCTCAGCTTCAAAGGCAATAAATTAAAAATTGAAAAACAGAGCAACAAGTCTTTGCGAATGGTTTGCTCCTGGCTTCTGCCGTTATCAGAAGTGTCTACGAAAGAGCGACTTTGGTCCAGTTCTGCACTTCAGCATGGTCTGTAGCTTTGATTGCTGGAACATGCAAGCCCCTAAAACACGCAGCAGTGATGTTACAAAGGTAAAGAAAGGCAGTTTTCCAAAAAAAACAAAGAGGTGAACAAAGCATTTTTAATATTCCTAAAAGAGCTGTGCCTGTGACTCTGGAGATCTTTAGAGGCCCAGGGAGCTGTCCAGAACTCGCCACAGTGCAGGTACTTGGAGAGAGGGAAGGGGCAGGAAGCAGCTGGCCTATATAAAACAAGGATGCCACCACCTGGCCTGCAATCTGCTTTTGAGCTCTGTGAGAGAAGCCAAGGAAAAGCTTTTAAAGTTAATGAGCATCCTGTCAAGGCTGCATTGGCACATTAAACACATGGAGCTGCATTTTGGATTCAAATCCAGCTCAGAGTGATATCAATCTCCCACGGTGAAGGTGTTGCACAGGTGTAGGAGAGCTTCTGTTCCAAACCATCAATCAAACTTTCCCTTCTTAGTGATGAGGCACATATGCAGGCATCTTGTAGTAGTTTCAGCCTTAGTTCTTCAGGTCCCCACTTTCCCAGCAGCTCAAGCCACACAAGAGGCTCTTATCACCAGTATCTTTGTGCCATGAGACCACAGAATATGTACAAGGTCCATGTGAAAAGCCTTGGGACTGAGTCGGTTTAGGCCAATAAAGTGAAAAGTTCTGTGGATTTAATTACAATTTCCAGATCCATTCACAGGTTAACTGAAATAGCTACCAGAGACACAATTCAAGCATCCCAGAGCATTTTAATATGAATAATTACTAGCAAATGTCAGGAGTCCCCCTCTGCTATTCTCACAATTACCCCTTTCAACTGAGAGGGTTGATGCTGTTACAATAATTTTATTCAAAAACGAGGATGAGAGCAAAAGCATCCAGTTCATCTCCTTGTGGTGCAGGATTAGCACACGTTTCGGTGGCTGGAGGAGTCCATGTGTCACACTCTCAACTGCACAACTCCACAGGCAGGTACACATTCAGCGTCAAGAATTTTCCTGCAATTCCCAATTAAACTTATATTTTCTCTGTTTTATTGCATGACATTTCTCTCATTTCAGGTCTAAACCTTTGCTACTAGAGCTATGCCACCTTTGAGTTTAGCCAGCCTTGGCATACTTAACTCCCTTCATCTTTTTCCTCCACTCGGTTCCTTCTGCCTTTTGACTGTATATTGCTTTTCTCTGAAATTTTTCCACTTTATCAGTACTTGGGGTTAGGCAAGTGCTTAAAACTGAGTGCACTATTCCAGATGTGCATGCACAATAGCTATACAGGGAAAGCTCTGCTTTCTTGCTCCCTCACTTTATTCTACAAGTACTATCAAAGTTCATGGGCTGCCTTCTTTTCTGCTATATGCTGCTGTGTAATTTATTTTCTGTTTTCTGGCTTCTGACTATTATTCCTGCTATTTCCCTGCCATTGAGAAATCTGGATTTTGAAGCAAAAAGATTTTCTTATAACGAAGGCGGTGTAGTGACTACCCAGTTCTGCTGCAGATCAGGAATTAAGTGCATTTTAAGTCCCGGGTCTCCGTATACAGGCAAGGTCAGGAGCATAGCAGGTTAGAAATGAGGTGCATCAAAGCTGCCCTGTGACAGCCTAGCAGAGGAAGGGAGGGTGAGATTATGGAGCACTGGAAAATCTCTGCAGGTAAGGCCTAATCTACACCTCAACTATTCCCAGATCCTCTGCGGGTGAGGCCTAATCTACACCTCAACTATTCCCAGATTTAGCTACCTTCATCAACCCTTTACTTTCAAAAGCACTAAATCTGTCAGTCTCAGCAATCTTCATCAACCCCTTACGTTCAAAAGCACTAAATCTGTCAGTCTCAGCAAATGAAATGAAATATTTCCCCCTCTGTGGAGCTGATTTTATTTGGTGGGGCCCCCAGTAGCATCCTTGGCCAGTGATAAAACACTGTCAGTCCCTCTGAACTGGGGAATACTCAGCAGGTAAACAACATTGTATTTTTTTTTCTTCTCTTTACACATGGCAGCTTTGAAATTCACTAGTGGAAAGGCTACATCAAGAAGACTCACAGCCAGCTGGCTGCAAAGTTCAGTGCCTTCATCCTATTGTGGCTCACCAGGTCACTGGAGAAGCAATGAAGGCAACTGAGCGTATCTCCTCCATGTGATCCAGATGAACAAAATCACATACCCTTTCCATCCTCAATTAGTGCAAACATAGGGGTGAGCTTCACTGAGTGGAAGGTGGTTCTGGCTTCATGTTTCCTGTACAAAATTCCACACCTGCAAACACAGTCAGAGCCTGCAAAAACATTTTAACAGCAAGACCTACATACAATGAGACTAACACAGAAACCTGGTATGATTTTGCTCTCATAAGGAAGTTTTGGGGAAGATTATCTGCTTAAATCTGACTTGCAATTGCCTGAATTGTGTCATCCCTCTACCCCTCAATTTTAAAGTATTAATTAATGAAGTTCAGACAGAGCAGCTGGTCTCCAATTGAAGTTACATTACTCTCTAGCTCAGCTTTAAGATAAGTCATTCAGACTTAAACAAAGGGGTAAGTGCCACCTTAAATTTGATCACTTGTCCTAGTCCAGGCAGAGTTTCTGGGATGGATATACACACTCCACAGAAGTACCAGAAACGTAGATGTGACACTGCACCACTTACAGAGATGGGAAAGGTATTCAGCACTGCAGAGGATCCACTGTAAAACCCTGGCATGGATCAAGTGGATCAACACAAAACATGATTTGTAGTGACATTCTTCTACTTTCCTCTATCAATGTAGGCAAGTCCATTGAAAACCAAACTGGGAAAGTCAGATGGGCTCTATTCCTAGCCATATATTTTTTAGTGCTTTATCCAAGCAGAGTTTGCATTTTATGGGTGGATAGCAGCAGTAGCACAAGAGGATGAAAGAGTAAATGGGCACTGCTATCTAGAATATGCTTATGGCTGGGTCTGTAATGAGTCACTAAGCTCTCCTCGAAACCCATATTCCCTACCTCTCTCCAGAGAGGCAAGGGTTAAGTCAGGACCAGTAATTTAGCCCTGCACCCTGTAATGCCTCCTTTGAAAAGCCGCTCACGCAGT
>NW_010179157.1:40645-40862 GCF_000695765.1 Mesitornis unicolor
GAGAGTGCAGCTGCTGTCCCAGCCAACATTTGGTTCCTATTACAGTGAATAAATCTCCCCCTCCCCCTTTTCTTTTCACTTTTTTCCCCTTTTTATATTAAAAGTCCATCAAACACATTTTTTTCTCCTTAATATTTTCCATTAAGTTTCCTCCTGCGCAGGCTTTCCCAGAGCATGGTGCTCTTTGCTATATGTGCTCAAGCAGCAGCTGCCACAT
>NW_010179157.1:40885-77553 GCF_000695765.1 Mesitornis unicolor
TCAGGTCCCTGGTTCAAGTCTCAAGAGGCAAGAGAAGAGTTACCGCTAGGCTAAACTGGTGAAATCTCGAGCACTTGAGAAGAATAAACAAACAAAATAAAAACAGGCTGTTGAGTTTTGTAGGGTTAGGATTCATGAGATGGGGGAGAGTGCTCAAAGGACTCTGCTCCTGACACCACCAGCCTCCCAGAAGACACAGCACTGGATGCCATTGCACTACAGGGCGTTACGGGTTCCTCCAGGGCTGTGCTGTCCAGGTCCCGTACCACTTGAGGGTCAAATGACTTTTTAGTTGTGCTGTATGACCATGGAGTAGAGATGTCATATGCTAACTTCGGGTGTTTCGTTGTCTGAATATTCAATAGCAAGTACACAAAGAAACCTCTAAAGAACATGACAGCCTCTAGATCCCACAAAAACTGCACTGAAGTTCATGAAAGCAATCAACTTGGCTTGACACCCAGTACACCCATCATCTTGTTACGTGGTAGACAAAGACCTGATGAGTTTCTCTTAGAGAAGACTTGATAAATCTGACAGCTTAGATGGTTTGTCTATGGGGACGAAGCACAATGAAGAATAGTTGCAACACCTCTATATTTATAATCCACATACCTAAAGGGAAGGCTTTCTGTTCTGTGCTTTCAGAGCAAAGATGTACAAATTCACCTGATCAGGGACTGTGGAAGATGATACCTGAAAGCTGCCTGGGCCACAGTAATGTTAGGAGAAACAGTCCAGGTACTAGGGGCAGAGTAGCAGCACAGCAGCAGCAAGATGCATCTGCTGCTGCCACTCAGTAACACAACTAAAGCTGTATAACATCTAGCTGCTGAAATGCAGTAAAATAAGGAAAACCAAAACAAAATAAAACAAGCACTAAAGGTCACTTCTCTGGGTCCTTGCTGTGAGGCTGTATGCTTGTGGTTAACAGTTTCTTGTTTTTGGATAATTCCCCAAGCATTGATACAAGGGCAGAGTAAAGGTCCTCAAGAGACCTTTTCCCTTAAACAACTGAAATTTATCAACCTAGCTCCAATGTAATTGAAGCCAAAGGCGTTTCCCAATAAAAAGAAGATAGACTTACACAGTCCCCTAAGCCTGATGACACTTGTATGCTGGCCAAATGGGCATCTGTGGCATTATTTTACCCATCTTATAAACCTGTGTGTGGATTTTCTGCTCTGCTTGTCCCTCAAGTGCATTTAGATAAGGTAACAAGGTATGACAAGAAATAAACTGGATTTGAGAGTGATCTCCCACCTCTTAAACAGAACATTTTTCGTCCTCAGGTTCCTTTTGCAGTTCTGTTACACTGGAGTTAAGGGAGAAAATTTTTTCCCTCCACCTCCTGTACAAAGATCAAGTCACCTGCTGTGGCTCCCTGAACAACAGGTTTGAGAAAGAATAGAAAGAGGTGACCGTGTCAGCACATACTTTCTAAAATCTATAATGAAGCAATTACATAAAATATAATTAGGGGTGGTGGTGGAATATGCTCAGATTCACAAAGAGAAAATACCAGCATCAGTTATTACCTATTGCAGAAGCTGACCCAGTAACTGTCTATGCTGCATAGACAACACCATCTTATCACACACATTGCAGGGGGGGAGACCACTGATACAGAGACCACAAATAGACACTGCACACAAACCATGACACAGACTTTCAGCCATCCTAAGAGCAGCGTGGCACATTGGCACCAAAGCAATCCCAGGGTTGTGGCGCTGGCTGTTTTACAGCTCGCTTTTTTGGAATCCCCACAAGCCTCACGATGGCCACACAACGCTGCATTTGTACTGTAAAAGGTGAGAGCTGTTTTTCCCTCACTCCACTGGTCACCCAACTTCCTTAGAGGTAATGGATGATACTTTCTGGAGGTGCTTGTTTCAACCGAGGCAACACAAATTCCTAGCAATGCTCTTCTCAAGCTAAAACTCACTGAAAACCTCCAGCTCTGTCGTGTTGTTCATTCTAAGAATCCTCCAGAGATGCCCTAAAAATCCACAAAGTATTTTTCAAACAAATGTGTTGCATTTTGTTGGTAGTTATTTTTAGGTGACATTTTAGCTTCAGAACAGAATAGCAGGTTCAATTTTTGAATTACATGTTATCGATTTTTAATATGGAAAGAGAAAATATTTTTGAAAAATCTTCAGCCAGCACTGGAAGGAAAAAAAAAAACCACAACAAAACCCACCAAAAAAAACCCAAACCCGAACAGAAAACCAGCACATCTCCTTCCCAAAACTTCCTAAGCATCTGTACCCCTCTACTGCCTCCAGAAGCTGGTGATGCCATACCAGGACTGGATTATAAAGAAGTGCAAGAAAAGAGTAGAAAGACTTTTATTTTTATAAAGCCTAACCTGGAAAAGCAAGCTCTTCAAGTACTGCAGAGCAAGAATCTCTCCATTTTTTGGCACTTTGTCCTCCAAGGATTAATGCTACAGAAGCACATTGCCTTGCCAGAAGAGACTATTCCAGTTTACAACAATTTTGGCCTCCTTGCTGGTCTTTTGTTTTAAGCTATACAGAATACAGTCCCCATTCCACTCCTAATGTTGTTCCATAAATCCCCACCTCCTACTGGGATCTATCCACCTCTTTGCCCAAAACCAGAGCTCAGCCTGCAGCATTTCCAGTAACCCAATGTTTTAACAAGAAAAATCACAGAGGAGTTCACATTATCAAAAAGTAGTTCAATATTCAGTGCAATAAACTGAGTTACAGCATCTTGTTTCTGGCAGAGAAGAGTTAAGTGAGTAAAGGGGAAGCTCCCAGCTAACTGGGAGATACAGCAGAGAGTGGTGTCTGGTCCTGCTTTAACAGAGGCTGTATATGAAGCCTTGGTTTAGCCACCACATTTCTCTGTCTCTTTACTTATTGGAAAGATGATCTGGTCTCTCAGGTCTCAGCAAGGAGTTCTGGGGCATCATGGATATAAATAAATCTCTGTCTATTTTATGTGGCTATCACAGAACAAGAGATTAAAATTACTACAATTATTTTGGGAAGGGGACATAAAGCAGAAGAGAGGTGATTCCAGTTATTAGAAAAGCAAAGAAAACCAAAGTGAAATAAATTTAATTACTCTAATAGGCCCAAGCAAGTGCAAGGTGCTTCACTGACACGTGGCAAAAGACACTATAACTCAAAGGCCAAAAAATAACAAAGCAACACTATTGCTAATGCCCACACTCTTGGTTTACCTAATTTTCTTTTATTTTCCTCTCTCCATCCTGGCACTGTAGTAAAGAATGCAGTGTGTGAAGGCTGGGGACAGGAGTGCTGCACAGGGCTGGGGCAGCATACCTGGCAGCTGCTAAAACAGCACTTCAAAGTCTCAGCTCCCTTTGAAAACTCATCAGGCAAGAACCATTCCTCCCCTCCAGCTTCTTTAGGAGCTGGTACACTTAACCACTTCAGCATGTTTGGCAGTTCTGCAGCCACTTCCAAAGCAGCTGGTGGAGTGGAAAATTGTGGGAGAGCCCCAATCAGTCAGTGGTTTCCCTCTTTCCCCAGCAGGCAGTGAGGCAGGTGCTGGCCAAGCAGGCCAGCTGACAGACCACAGCTAAGCACAGAGAGCAGGGAAGTTGTGATTACACCTCTGAAACGACAGGAAAGGCCCAGGCTTACCTCAGTAAACTGGGTTGGCAATATCTTTCTCCAGGAAACTGCTAAATCCAATGACAGACAAAGTCTGTCATTAAAGGAAGATGAGTAAAAGGATGTTCAGATAATTATATTATATAGTACAAAGAGCTGGCACAATCTGAAAGGCAGTTCCCAGACTTGCCTAGGATTTGTTGAAAGATCCCTCTCTGCCAGACCCTGTCTGCAAAAGATGCTCAAGTTGCACAAAACTTACTTGGATCACCTAGAGCTTCAAGTCTTTTATTGAGATTTCTGCCTCTGCCTATGACTGCAGGTTAGGAGGTAGAGACTGTAAGCATCGGTTTTATTTGCAGCACCTAGAAAAAAGCTTTTAGATTCTGTCAGTTTGAACAGGCACCCATATCTGTGGTGTTTTCTCCTTCAGTGTGGACAGAAGAGTCTGTGATGCAGTTGTGCCAGCTCTATTGGTCATCCCAACTGCACACTATATCCATTTTTCATCCTTTATCCATTTTTTCCCCTTGGGGTTTGAAAAGAATAGGAATCTAGGGATGGTGCTGTTTTCTTCAGGATGCAATTTTGCCTGGTTCATCAATGAATGATTTTGAGTAGACCTTTCAATTGCTAGGTCTTCTGGACTGTATATGGGTGTCGAATATTTCTAATGACTCTGGAAACCAAAAGCCAAGAGCAGGTATCTTCAGAAGAAGTGCAATAGCTTTCATAGGAATTTGTGGTTAAAGATGGAACAAAAGTTACGCAATCCTATATTCCAGTCCAACTCAATCCCTTTTTCTAGAGCCAAAATGGAATTGTTTCCTACAGCGAACAGAGAAAATGGTATAATTAATTAGTCAGAAGCTCCCAGACTCAGGAACACAGATGGGAACCATGGAATCGCTACCTCAGGAATTTCACCAAGTGATTGCATGTAATGCTAAGCATGAGCACATCAAAGATGCAGCTGCAGATGCTAAACCCTTGTAAGGACAGACTAAAATATCCCAGGCACTCAGTGGAATAATGTCCTTTCAAGAGTCCCCTCTAGCATAGATAAGGCACGTCAAGAGAGGACAACAACAACAGTGACTTCTTTATACTTGATGCCTTTCAAGATGTTTCAGCAAATGCTGTGCATAGAGCAGACTTTTCCCACAAAGGCCACAGTGGGTACATGTCACAGAAAACGAGACTGTAGTAAGGACGAGTAAGAGTCCAGACATGGCCTCCAGATGGCTTGAGATGAACAGGTAACATTTGCAAAGAGGTTAACCTTCACACTGGGTACTGTGTTTGTGGCTCTCTGGAGACTGTTTGGTGTATAAGACAGTAAGCAAGCTCTGGCATAAAGGCAAATAACAGACATTGGAAAAAAACCCAAAAGTAAATGACAAGAGTAGCTGGTACCTAGTTTTGCTACCTGACAACATACACCATGAACACCAGAGTGAGATTTCGATAAACAGGATGCAAACAACCATGAATTCTGTACCAGCAAGCAGAACAATTCACATCTCTGAAGTTACATGATAGCGAGAATTTAGATAACTTCAGAGCGAGACATGCAAAGAACAGAATACCCAGCACCACAGGTCTCCTTCCTTTCACAGAAACACTTCTCACGTAACACAGGTCTAGTGTCTACACTCCCATATTCAGGTTTCACAACGCTTCAGAGGTCATAATATGTTAACAAAGAATTTGTTCTGTTTAGGAAATACCAACAAAGAAAACCACTGCACCACATTAATCATCCTCTGTCCCCTACGCCTCAAAACAACCTAGAAATTTGTGTGTACCTTTTGTTCTCTTCACACAGATAGCAGAGGACACTTTCATATTTAAATCATTTTGGGTTAGCATCAGCAGCAGGAAAGTGGAATTTCAGAAACAAATGAGAACATGACTCTGACCTTTGAAAAAAACCAGAATCAGTGATGCAAACCATGTCCTGAACAGAAGGACAAAATACTGAAATTACTAAAAATGGATTGGATCCGAGCTTCTTGAAATATAGCAGAATAATCCAATTATTAAAACCAAGCTTCCAAAATTATTTCACCGGTACCTATTATGTTATTTTATTTAAGAAATATTTTTTAAAATATTATATGCATTCATTTCTAGAAATTAAAATAAAACATAAAATATCTGTGAACTTTAATAGGTAACAAAGAAAGTTACTGTTCCTGTGGATTTTTAACGAAATTAATTCCACATTAAAACACAGCTCCTCGAGGGTTTTCAAACCTGAAGAAATGTTAGCAAGTTCTCAATACTCAAAACCAAACCGTTCCAAAAAAATCTCAATAGGTAGCCTTTGTTGGAACTGTGCACAAGGGATAAGCTCCACATTTCTTGATTTAATTGTTTTTTGGTAAGGAATTTTGAGAACAGAGGGCTAGGGGGATCACTGTCAGTAGGAACCA
Organism: Mesitornis unicolor; assembly: GCF_000695765.1. NCBI lineage: Eukaryota > Metazoa > Chordata > Aves > Mesitornithiformes > Mesitornithidae > Mesitornis > Mesitornis unicolor. The sequence continues at coordinate 46,935 of NW_010179157.1, forward strand.
AAAATCTCACTCTCTTGGAGAATATTCTGGAGATGTGACATGCAGCTCTCTATTAGAAAGAGATGGGTTTATCGACGCACCTCATCTTAAGAGCAGCAAAGTCTGTGAAGAATCACTTCTGGGGCTCTCTTTGAGGGTTTCAAGAGCCTGTGCTTAGATCTTCCACATCCACTGGTTTCCTTGTTTCCTTCCTTCACAAGAGATGAGACTGCGTTCTCTGTGCTGTGCTGACTGCCTGAGCTGGAAAGCCTTTAACTGCTGTTCAAATTATCATCCACCAGCAGATATTTACAGAGAAGCCAAAATCTGTAGCACCAGGAGACTGTCAAACACTCTTACACTCAAGTATCTTCTAGTGGAGCTGAGATCAGAAATGTATTGAACAGAACACTCTTCCTAACAAGTTATCTCAAGGTTTTTCTAACACCACAGTTTGAGATCTTCTAGGAAACAGCCATGGGAAGTAGACATTCAGAATTATTGTTTATAAGTGATAGAAGCCATAAATCCTAGATATTTATTCACCAATACCATAAAGGACCAATATAGGTGTCAAATCTGAACTTCTGATTAATATAAAGAATATTATTCGATTTATGCTGCTCTGTGGCTAAAATCTCAGAAAAGAAAACTCCCTGAGAACGCTGTATTAGTTGTAAAAACAGATGTGGATCTGAAAGCTCTAACAGTCTCCAGCAATGCCAAGCCTTCACTGGTGTGACCGTTACCACCTTGCGCATCCACCCTCAGTCACCAGCAGCAAAACACAAAATTCTGAAGCTTCCTCAATTTCAAGTCTCAGCATCTGCAGCTTTTCAAAAAGCTAAGAGAAAAGAAGCTGGCACATCTTTACTCATCAGCATCTTTATCAAAAAAAGAAACAGATGGTCCAGACTTGAGGTTTCCTCCTCCTCTTCTTCACAGGCTACCAAACTGAAAGTTTTCTGAGCTGAATTTTGAAGAAAACTCAATTTTCAACACTGAAGACATTCACAGCCCAACTTGGCTACATTCTTCCTAGAGAAAATTACTGGGTTTTTTTATCAGCAACAGGCAAAATAAAGAATTCCTTATGCATACAACAGGTTAAGATCACATAAGCCACAGCTCTTTTGTTCCAAAGAGCGACTCCTGCCCAGGCTAAGCATCTCGGTGACAAACAATGATAGGACAAGGGGTAACGGGCACAAGCTGGAACACAGGAGGTTCCACTGAAATTGGAGAAGAAACTTCTTCTCAGTGAGGGTGACAGAGCCCTGGCCCAGGCTGCCCAGAGAGGTTGTGGAGTCTCCTTCTCTGCAGACATTCAAAACCCGCCTGGACGCCTTCCTGTGTAACCTCATCTGGGTGTTCCTGCTCCGGCAGGGGGATTGGACTGGATGAGCTTTGGAGGTCCCTTCCAATCCCTAACGTTCTGTGATTCTGTGATCTCTGACAGACAGCTGCCAAGCAGCATGAGCAGCACTGCCAGATAACAACCTTACACTACATTTTTAGTCAAGCCCAATGTGCCAGATAGCAAAAATATAGAAAGAGCAGTGGAAGACATTTACTGAGCGAGATGCAATGTGAAATTCAGGCAAAGAAGCCACGCAGCACCATGGATCCCAGCAGCTGGAATATAAACAGTGTCTTCGATAAGGCTCTCTCCCTTTGAAATTCCTTTTACTAAAGGTTGCTGTCTCAGGGCCAGTTTTCAGCAGACTTGGATCAGCCAGGCTGACTTGGCCTCTCCCCACCTGCTTTGCTGTGGACAGTAATTGGATGAGAAATGTTAATCGAAGTTCAGTGAGTGCAACAGAAGAGTGTCTGGAAACCGTGGTATCTTCAAGCACGATCTAGCTTTTTCACCTTTTTTTTTAAGGGGATATCCAGCTTTCAACTATTGTTACAGAATGAAACCCTAGAAATAATTGCTTGTGATAAAGGACTCCGGATACATCGGTATTTCCATCCTGACATTGCAGAGCCTACCTTTAACAGTGTAGTTAAAAATCTTTGTAGTTGGCACTGGTTCTGGACAATCCAATCACCAGTTTTCTTAAACCACTGAGAGGTTTTCTTGCTCATTACCAACCAAGTCCTCCTACCCAGAGCATTTTAGTCGAACTGCTCACTGGCTGATAGTATACAGCATTGGGTAAAGGCTGAGAAAATACCATTAACCATGAACGTTACTCATTACTATAACCCACACTATTCCTTAAACAAAAAGCTGACATTCCACAGTGCAATTCTGATTGCCACATCTATTTCAGATTACACAATGTACGTACACTTCAAAAACCTATGAGCTAGTGAACAGGATCACCAAGCAAAGCTGTCACCATACACGTAGGGAAGCTGAAATACTTCCTGGTTTCTTTCATGCTTTTTTTCCCCCTATTTCAAAAGAGGTTTTTGTTAAATGCTGGATCCCTGCATGACTCACAAAAAACTGCTGCTTGATACCTGCAGCCCAGAGAAGCCCTGGAGAATAACAGGCTGTCATGGAGCCAACAGCATACAATTCACAAACTCTTGTGTCAGCTACAAAACTCCCCCGGTCTGAAAGGTGGGGAAGATTAGGTGACAAAGCAGGATCTCCATAGGAAAGGCTGACTAACACTTGCAGGGATAGGAAAGGGGTTTCTTTGTGCTTTTGGCGGGGAATTCCCATTTATATCACAGCATAAAACACAAAAAGTGCCATGCTTACCCTGAGCAAGAAAAACTGAAGCATGACCTCGGTCTGGATGAAAAATATGACCGTGCATTGGTGGTGGAAACTTCACTGTACAATGGAAGGTAGCCCCAAAAGAAAGCCTAGCAGGAAGGAAAACCCTTTGGCCCCTTTTGCTGCCTCCGGCTCTGGCATTCATACTTGGTCACTGAAACCCTTAACTCATCTGAGCTCGACTCCAGGCCCTCTGGCTGCTGACTTCAGGGAGTTGTCCAGGGACTGCCCCACACGAGGGCTACCTTCTGGAAAGGCCTCCCACATGGATCTCAGATCACACCCCGCTCCCAACACCTGACAGGCTTACTGGGATAGCAAGAGAATCCTGATTCAATTTCTCTTTCTCAGCTGCAAAACACCAATGTCTTCAACACAGCTGTTCAGCACCTTTGGTCTCAACAGTAACCAAATTTTCTAACACTACCCTCTACACTCCTCCATTTTCTTGAAGTAGGAAGGTACAGGGCAGACCTGGAAATCTCTGAAATAATAATAATGAGTTGAACTTCAGGACAGCCCTGGAGGAAATGAGGCAAATGAAGGAAAGATTGCTAACCTGTCTTGTCCTTCATAAGCCTGGGTTACAAAGGGGAATTCCATTTTTACAAAGCAGCATTCCTCTGTGTGTCTGGTAGGGAGGATAGAGAACATGCAGCTCTGAAATTTCAAAGTGCCTCCCTGCGACCCACAGGAATAGCACAGTTCAAAGATGGGCCCACTCAATCCCTCTGTTCTTCGGCCAGATGGACCTGCCCTAAGATCAATGCCAGAAAGGACGCTCTACTTCTCAGCTGCACAACCGAGAACCAATTCTAACAGCTATGGCACGGTAGCACAGCTTTCATTTCTACCTCACTACCTGCAAGACCAATCAATGGACAAAACCTGAGGTCCCTGTATGGGGAAGAGCCAGGGGCAGATAAAAATATTGCTAAAAAAAAATTAGGAAAGGCGAGAAACCAGACATTCGTGGGATTCCCTGACAGCTCCGTGCAGAAGGAAGGGCTGGGCTGGAAAAAACAGGGCCCCAGGTTCCTGCCAAACTGTCTGAGGCCCGTCCTTTCCAAATAGCTCAAAGAAACAGCCAAGGCTCCCTTGTAACCCTTTCAGAACTCCTCCAGAGGGAACAGCAGCTGTGGGCAGAGCTGCTCCCTCAGAGCACCAGACCACAGGGTCCCCTCATTCCCCCTTGTGAGCAGCAAAGTCCATCTCCACCATGAGAGCGACTGAAGTGAGAGCTACGGCCGCATTAACCCTCTGAATATCACCCTGGAAAGCAACTATTTTGATGGTGAGTGGGAGGTTTAAATAAATGGAGAGGAAAGGGAGACCTGCTGGTCACTTTGGAGCATGAAATACCTAGAACCTACATAGGATATTTCAGAGATCTAAGATCAGAAGTGGCTGGGGGGAAGTTTTAAGTCAAGTAGTGCAAGACACTAAAAGATTTCAACTTGTTCTATATTGAATCAGATGCTTATTAGAACAGAAAACAGCATGTGACTTCCATCACAGCCAAAAAAATCCACCAGTGACAGCTGAAAGCAGGAAGAGGAGCGGGTTCACTGGTGAGGAAGGAAAAAAGAAGAAAAAAAAAGAACTGTATCAGCATGAACTGCCTATACCTGTTGCTCAGTTTCTGCAATAATCAAAGGAAAATAACTGCATGTTAATAAAAAAAATCAGTGTTCAGCATTGTCAGAAGCCAGCAAGATATTCGTATAAGTAAGTTAAGAGTTAGAAATAAAGATACAATAGTGTTACTTACATAAACCAATGTTTTACTCCTACTTCATGTACTGTTTTCATTTCTTGTCATTTCTATAAAGACAGCCAGACAATTATTAGAGGGCTGGAAAGGTTTCCATTTTGAACTTGAAAAGAATGGGACTGTTTAGTTTAGGAGAGACAAATAAGAAGGGAGATGATAGAAACATAGAGAATAAATAGTGCGGCAAATAAATCAAGCATTTCTGTTTGCCTTCGTGTAATAAGGGTACAGAGACTTTTGGCAAACTTGGGAGAAAAATAAAAAAGGGAACTTTTGCATAATATGTAATCCACCTGTGGAACTCACTGCTACAGCTCAATGAGACCACAGTTTTTCCAGAAAGTAAAAATATACGATTAATGACAATATCCACACTAGACTAGGTAGAACTACCAGCCAGTTGTTAACAGCTGGAGGGTAAAAGCAAGCTTCCCCTCAGACAGGGAATTTGACAGCTGCCCCTCAGAACATCCTCTCTGCTTCTACTGAAGATGGTGGCAGTAGTTGTATGCGATGGGAGAATTAGATTAACAGCCCTGTTCAAGATGGCAAATCTTATGTTTACATTAGGGTAAGGTCAGTTTGTGGAGGCAGCTGAAATGAGAAAACCCAAAACCATTATGCAGTATTGGCTTGGGGAAAGTTATAAAAACCCTGCCACTCCTTTCTACCTACCAACATGGGCTGCTTGCTGGGAGTAAAGGGAAAAGATCCTCATATCATCTCTGAAAGAAAGTCAGGCAAAGAGAAACCTGTTCCCCTCAAATTCCAAGAGAAATGCAGAAACCAAATTGCCCAAGGCCAGCAGACACAGGTAATGCAGACGTTGCGCCCACGGTGCTCAGCTAGAGCCAGTTCAAGGGAGGCCCCAGCAAAGCCCCCCGGACTTAGGTGAGCAGAGAGGCCACGCTCACACAAGTCCACCAGTGCCCTGCTCTGCCCTGCTGCAAGGCCCCAGCTCTCGCCCCCGGCTCACAGCCCCAGCACTGGCTCCTACGCTTTCCCTGCACACGGCCCAAACCCCCTTCGCCTCTGGAAAGGGTCCTGCGATTAATCTCACTTATTACCTCGGAAAAGTAACAGCGCGGCGGCTGCCAGCCAAGTCCGACTCAACAGCGTCTGGGGAGCCGAGGCTGCAGGGCCAGGCCTCAGACTGTCTGGGCAAGTCACGAGCTTTCCGCCTTTCCTCTCCCGGAGGCTCCAGACAGGCAGAGCCAAGGCCTAGCTGTGGGAAGCAGGGATCCTTCAGGACTCTGCCAGCCCGTGGTGCTGAGGCTCGGGGCGATTTCCGAGCAGGATGGAGAGTAATTGGAGCTGCCATCACAAGTTTCTTTAGTGTGACCAAAATATATATAGAAAGAAAAAAAAAAATAGAAGGCAAGCCATGTATTTCTAAAGTTTAAATCAGCCAATTCACTTCCACAGTTAACAAGTTGTCATCAGTGACCCTGGGAGATGTGTTAAAAAAAAATAAAATAAATAAATGTAAGAGTTTGCCGGGGCGGGGGAAGGCTGCGACAGGCACAAATATGCATGGGTAGAGGAGGAACATGCACAAACTAGAGATAGGATGAGGTGCAAGAACATACAGCTACCCAGGCAGTACTTCTATTTTTCATCCTCCCTCCTCAGACCTCCTCTAAGCAGAAGGCAATAACAGACTAAACCCCAAATTTGGGGCGCTCAGAAATGCTGCTTCTCAAGGACCACAGGCAGAATCAGCGTGACAGAGCTGCTGAGGTGACACAGCCAGGGGACCAGTCCCAGAAAACCACTGTACCCATCCTCAATTACTCCTCCACTTCAAATAAAGAAAGTGAATTAATTTTGGCATTAAGATAAACAGGTAAAGAGAAACTAGAAAAGGACACATGGTATGAGGAGCAAGGAAGGCTCTGCTAGCACAGGGCTGGACTGAGTGCTGCTGGCCTGCTGCTGCTCTGGCACTTCTCTGCTGCTTAGCTAGGGAGGTGTTAAGGTTAATGCAGTTTGCTCAAACCAAACTGAAGGTCTGTTGTGTAGCCCTCAGTGTCTGCTGCTTTCTCCCTTCATTTCCTCCAGAGGCATCAGTGCGGCACAGTCTCCAAGTTAGCTTGCACCCAGATGCCGTGCAAATAAAAAGGCTTCAACCACTTGGCAAATGCAGCACAGGGCAGCAGTTGGGCAGCCTTTGTCAGGCAAGAGATGGCAGGGAGCTTGAAACAAATTATTTGGAAGAGAATAAAGTCACTATCAACCCTTAAGATACAGAACTATAAGGCAACACATATGTAACAAAGAGAAATAGATTTATTCTTATAAAAACTTGGCATTAGCTGCCAAGATCCCTGGGAATTCTCTCCTACTTACTTCTAGCTGCAAGCCCACATGTAGTCAGCTCTTTCCCATGGCCCCTACTGCAATGTCCATGCTGCTTCTGCCGTGCTGAGCCCACCCTGGCCTAGCTCACAAGTCTTGCAAAAAACCAAAACTGTCCCATCAACTGCTCACCCTTCTACCACTGTGAGAATCACCTTGCACATCAGCACATCTCTTGGCTATTCTAGTATCACTCTTCTCACAGCTCTTCAGAGCCTGTCTAGTCACGGTCCAGGCCTGATTTCTTTTTTTACATTCTACACCTCCAACATTTAAAATAAAAATTAAGGAAACAGTGAAGCCACTTTCACCTTCCCATTATGTCAAATGCAGCAAGCTGACCCTTTGACACAAAGGATCAAGACTGGTAGACCACGATTAGCCTGTGATAGGTGTCTGGGGTCTCTTTAGCAAAACTCGAAGTTTCAGTGGAAATAGAGAAGCCAGCCCAGAACAAACTCTCAAAAGAGATCAGAGACTCTTCCACATCCTCACAAGTCCAGAGGATGTGTACTTAGCATGATCAGAGCAGAACATCTGAAATCTAGAACATGTAGTACATGTAACCCTAGCAGTAAATGAAACCAGCATGAAGCAGTAGGCACTAGGAGGGAAAGGAGGATATAAAGTATCCACTACCCATTGGAAGGTAAGGAAGACCAGCAGTTAAGAAGAAGGTTGTGGTTTTAGAGTCTGCAAAAGCAGCTTAAGATTGTCAGGGGATGCAGCACAGGGGTCTTAGTTTGTGAGCCGAGGTGTGTAATCATTTTTTTGTCTAGAATTTTTGGGATACGAATAAATACGTATTTGCTGTTAGAAACAGGCACAAGAAGCTAACGTTTTAAGTGGTGCTGGATTTCCTGCACCCACATTGATCAGTTGATTTGTATGTGAGCAGTAAATACATGCAATGTGATCAAGCAGCACCTACTATGTGAATGTTGTAACTATGCTGTGAGTGGGTATGAAGTCCGTTTCCCCTCAAAAAGCTGCAGGCTTACTGCACATCAGATACCCTGAGAATTTCCAGACACGAGGCATACTGTTTGGGGTTCCTGAAAGCCTGAGATGCCAAATGTCTGGGTGGCATCTTCTACTGTCCCATCTCATTTGATACTTCCAGGAAAGGAAAAATAAAATGAAAATACACAAAGTGGAGGCTCTTTGGGAACCTGGACATACGAAATGTATGCGCACATAGCCCATGAAGCCCTGAGCAGCTGCCGCTGTTACCACCACTGAGAATGACACCAGAGCAAATTAAACTTGGAAACCCTTAGATCAGAAAATTGAAAAAGTCTGGTTTTATACAAGTTAACCCAGATTAGACAGCCTGCCAACAGAACTTCATTTCTCAATGAACCTGAGCACCTTGGCTGAAATGATGAGCTAAGAAATGTTTTGGTCATGTCAAGTAATGAGGAGAATCCCTCGTTTCTGACTGCTGTAGCCCTCCCAGGCTGTCTGGTATAATTTGGAGTGCCATTCTATCCTCTGATTGATGACAGGGAAGCTTGCTTGCCTGCCTCCCCTTACCAAGTCAGATAAATCAGTCATAAGATCCAAGGAAAAAAATACGTTGAGCACTTCAGAAGAACTAGGTTGGTGTTGTCTTTAGGTTTGAAAAAGATGGCATGAAAGAACAAGAAGCTAATTAAACAGAGGTCTGAGAAAACACCGAGCAATTTCACTGCTGAATTCTTGCCAACAGACTGCCCATATGGGATCCAAAAGATAAAACTTGAGCAAGGGTGGCTGCTGTTGAATCCAAGGTGTCCGCTGAAAATACAGAAATCTGTACCCGTTAGAAAGAAATCCTTATCACTAACTTTGGTCTAAGTCTTGGAGATCAAGTGACCTGCAGAGCCCAAGTTACTTTTTAAGGAGAAATCTGCTGTCTCTTTCAAAACACAAGTGGCACAGCAGCTGCGGACTCCAGTGCAAGAAGCTTCTAGGAACATCTGCTGTCCCCGCCACCAGGGATTATGCGACTACCTGCCAACAGGTACTCAGAAGTTAGTTTAGGCTCTGAATCAACAAGCTTCATTCTCTTAGACACAGGATTTTTTTACCTTTATAAGCAACTGAGAACGCCTTCAAGAGAATGCTTTTTCAAGAGCAGTTCTAGTAAGGTCCTGGCTTCAGTGATTGGAAATTAGCTTCACTGGTTAATGAGGAATCTCTTTCTTATTTGTTGTCCTTAGGTTACATTACTAAAATTGTGATAAAAATGTATATGGGAAACTTAAATACTTCTACTATAAAACATGTAACCATGTTTAGTGCCTTTACAGCAGAATGTGAAAGGGTTACAAACCTGCCTGATGGACAGAGTGAGAAGTCGAGATAGAACTGAAATAAGGCACCAAGACAGGATATGGGTTAAAGAAGAAGAGAGCAGATTTGGCAGAGTCTCAATGAGCTACCGAGGGCCACAAAGGCAGGGCTGCAGCAAGTGTGGCAGAGGCTGACAGTCATGTTATAGTTAGTCCGACGTAAGCCCCTGTACAACTTGGAACATCTCACCTCTTGTGTAGCCCTGCACGCTTCTTTGTCTGGGGCACCGTGAAAACCTAACCCATCATTTGAGTGGGAATAGCGCCAATGCTTATAGAAAGTGACAAAACACCACCCTAAAGACACAAGAGTGCAGATTTATAAAATATTTTAGCATATCCAGAACTGTTCTCTGTCTCTGCATTACAAATTCAAGATCTCCTTTGCCTTTTGGCAAGCAGACTACCGATTCGGCATCTCATCTCATACAGGCAAAAGAATTCAAGAAAGAAGGGAGAAATTCTTCTGAGAAACATTTAGATAAGTAAGTACTGGGAGAGTGGGAATTCAAGAGGAGGAAGATTTGTCAGTAAAAATAGCCTGAATCCTATAGATTGCAAGCACCAAAATAAATTTTTCAAACTAACCTCAGCAGCACTAAAATGGCTTCGATTTACCACAGAGCCATACAAAATCTGTAAGGACTGAGTTTCAGAGGCAGATGTTTGAACTGGAGCCAAACGCAAGTCAGATAAGAGACCCATTTACAAAACATTTCCATCCTTGCTGAATTCTACAACTGATAGACCAGAACCTTAATGGAACAAAACAGGAAGCTTTTCTTCAGTCAGCCATCCAGTGCTGAGCACAGGCTGACACCCATCAGATGACCCTCTATGAACTGCTTGCTCCAATGTAACAGATCAAGTAGCAAAAAAAGGCATTTACAACACAAGATAGCCATCTCCATATATCATGACCTCGATATTCCTTTTGGAATTCTCTCATTAAATAAAAGTTCATAGCCCAAGTAATCCAGCACTGCCTCAAAAATCTCTTCTTTAATTTCCTGATTTACATAAGACTTTTAACTCTTGGTATTCTGGCCATTTGCTATAAGCAGCCATGAAGACAAAGTAATTCAGTAAAGGGCTTTAAGACATGTTTCTGTCTCTTGCTCTAAGAACAGAGCAACAGAAGTACTGAAAGACCAAATGGTTCCTAAAAGATATGAAGATGGAACCTTACACCAGTTGTGGACAGACAATTCTGAAGTATTTCTGGATTGCTGTCCAAAGAAACAGAATTTCTAAAGACATTAAACTATGCATACAGTGCTAGATGAGGCACAGCCCTGAAGTCGTTCAGAGTGAAGTTCCAGACATTAAATAGTGAGTTTTCAGATCTGCAGGTAACATACATAACTGAAATGGTTTCAGAGCAACATTGTTTTTACAGTGACTTCTGCAGAGTCCTGCAACAGCAGGTTTTGACCATCAGCAAGCCTTTTCCAGCTGTGTCTGTGAGTGCATGCAGAGGTGCAAGGAGAGTTAAGAAAGGAACGAAAGCTCTAGGACAGCCTGCACTCTGCCGCTCTCTCAAGCTACGCAGGAGGGGAAGGCAGTTTACACCTGCTGGATAGGTTCTTTATTTGGATTAGGTAATAGCTCGCCTGGCTGGGCTCCAAGAGCAGAATCACCACCACCTCTCTCAATAACTCTAAACCCCAGAGGCAAACATTGTGCTGGAACAGAAACAGGCCAGGAATTCATTTCTCACATTCCTCCTCTTTAGGCAGGATGAAAAGCAGAGACTGATGAAATAAGAACAATTTTACTTGAGCTTTTCAAATCCTATCCCAATCCTCCTATTGAGGGATCCGTTTGGGAAAGGATGACCACTTTGGTCACATGCCTTCTGCACTGTGTGTCTGCCCCCATCACTTCTCTCCATTTCCCAGTAGCATTCAGGCACCAATGACAAGAACCTGTATGTTCATGTATACAGTGCTTTCCAGTCCTAAACGCCTGTGTTGGAGAAGCTCTGCCTCATTAATTCTATTTTAAAAGACAAAAATGAAGGCTTAGGCAAAGGAATAAATGTTACCTACTGAAGTGGCAAAGGAAGAACTGAAAACTCCAGCAGTTCTGGACCTGGATTCAGTCTAGCCTACTGCAGCAACATTGCCTTGCTTGTAGCTTCCAGGATCCAGAATCCTTGCACTAAATCTTGCTGTTCTTTCAACCCCAGGAAGAATGGTTTTACTGCAGAATCACAGTCCTCTGGCCTGAATCCCATGAGTATATCAGCCATAAATATAAATTCTAATGTCCAAGATTAATAGAGCATAAAGAAGCCATCTGAAAAAGAAACTTTCACAAACACTGCAAGATGCTGCCCTGTATTTGAACAACCTAAACTTGATATTCAAGCAAAAAGCGTGAAGATGAAGCCTTAGTGGAGATTTCTGCAATAACAGGTATAAATTCGCATTCTGCATATGCATCTCAACACCAGCAAAGCTGAACTTACAGGTGCAGAGATAAGAAACTATCAAAGAAAAACAGGCATTTCCCTTTCATTGTACATGTTCATCCATGCCCTTATTTCACCATGAACCTGCCAGCACTGGGAACATACCTCTATTATCACAGACACAGTTTCTAGAATAGTCCTGAGAAGAACCAGTAGTAGGCCCCTAGATGTTACCTTCTGAGCAAGAAGCCAAACACAAATGACAGATGAGATCCTGAGTGCACTGCACTTTTCTTCAAAAGCTGGAGCAGCAATTGTAACTTACCTGACTGCTGAAGAGACCGATCTTCTGTCAGCTATGCAAGTGTCTGACTGAACAGCCCACAGCAACCGTCTTTTGTTGAGTGGTGACTGGTAGCTCGGTGGGACGGTTGCATTCCCCTTGCTGATGGCTCCGCTTGCCAAGTTCAGGTTTGTTAACTAAAGAGGGAAAAAAAAAGGAGACATCAGCAACAATTAAAAGCCAAGAAAAGAGCAAAAAGTGTCATTAAGTGAACTGGATGGAGAAGGGAAATCTTCAGATGCAGAAAAACTGTGCTAGTTGCATAAGGCAATGGGAGAGCTGGCACCAGCCGCCACCATGCTTGAGATTAATTCAAGTACCAGCACTAAAACTATAACCCTTCCATTTTCCTTCCTTCCAAGGACGAAAAGGACAAAGATGGGGCAAAAACCTCAAGGAAAGCAATATCACATCTGCCATATGAAAAATTAACTCCACGTGCACTAATCAAAAGCTAGAAGCTCACGTTACACTGAGCAGAGACCACAGCATCTGCTCAGACATCAGGAGCTGTGTCACTATGCAGCCATATGCATCTGTCCTCTCTACCCCTCTCTATGGGTATGTAGAGGCACAACTCAATAGCAGATGCACCTTGGATATAAAATTCAAACCCAAACTCCACTACACATGAAAATCTTGCCCAACCACTTCTAAACTGTTCACACAAGTAAACAGACCAGTTAACGATAGCCTAAAATCATGGTGTAGGTGTATGTAAGATAGACAGGCTCCTAACCCAACATGGACCAGGTCACTGAGAACACAGGAGAATGGGGTCTCAAGTCCCAGTACTCTAGAGGTGCAAATACACAGAAATCCAGTTTAGCATCCTCAGTGTGGAGGGATCCTCCAGGAAGCTATGAAGCTTTGGCAGGTGCTGCTGAGTATATTTGACTTGAAGCTTTTCAGATAGTTACTGTGCAATCACTAGCCTGGATATTTTAAATTCCAAATTGCTATTCCAAAGTATGGGAGATCCAGAGATTTAAAATAAAAGTTCTGTAGATACTAAAATGCACAGAATATTTGTTTATCCAGCCTTCGTTTTGGCTGGAACAATTCACCCTGCCTGAAGTGTTCTGGAAACTGAGCATTAAGCACAGAAAACATGAGTCCAAATGGGTGAAGTTTCAGAACATTACAAGCAATGTAAAACAAGGTCTTACAGTGGGACATATCAAGCAAGCTTAGTAATGGGCAGTGCTACCCACCTTATACGAAAAACAGCATTAAGTGTCATTTTAGTGCCTCTACCTCACCCTTAAGTGTCATTGTTTTCCGTAGAATTTAATGAAAAATTCCAACACTTTCATTGCAATAACAGAAAACTTCAAATCAAGTTTTGTTCTGATTGTGCCAGGCACGATACAAATACCTAACAATGGCAGTTTCTAGCCACAGAGAGTTTATTGTCTGAAAAGCAGCAAGAATGGTAAATGAGGCGCATACAGAGGCCCACATGGTAAACGAAATAGGATATATACAATTCTACGCTTGTCAGCAACAGTGATCGCAACTTTGCTAGCACATCCAATGTGTGAAACGAAGATTACTTTATGCAATTCTCTCTCCTCATCATTTTGATACCAAGAACCATTTACTCTGATGAATCACCACCTCAGCCCTGCTCTCTTGATGCAATATGCTTTCCTCTCTAATACTGTATCATTGCTTATTTCAAAGCTGTCTTCCTAAGCAAAGCAGGTGAGCAAACAGCTCAGCGTGGGTAGAAGGGACATTTCACACATTCCAGAGAGACAGGTGTTTAAACTACAGCAGGATTAAATACAGCCAAGGGATTCGGAATGGGGGAGAGACCAGCAGCAAGAGTACAAGGCTGAGCTGCAGCCAGCCCACCCAGATGGGTGTTACTGCTTGTTACTGCGCCATGAGCTGAGACTTTTCAGCTGCTGTAATTGGCTTGCCAAGGATGTTGCCTTGGTGGATTGCTGGGGCAACCCCAACACATCCGTGCTCAGCAGAGTGGCTTCGTTTTCTAGTCACCAGTCCTCCTGTGCACCTGATGAAGCTCTATTCTTTATAGAGGCAAAAACTCAGCCGCAAATCAATTGTTACTTTGACTTAAAAAAAGACAACATACAGCACCTGGGCCAAAGCAGACAGCAAAACCTCCATAGAGAATAGCTTGCAGCTTCAGAAACTGAGGTAGTGGAAAACAACAACAACAACAAAAGAACACTGAAAAACACCCCAAAACCAAACTAACTAACAAACAAACAAAAAAGAAGGGCAAGGTAGTGAGGCTGAAGAAGGAAAGTGGGTTTTGGTGTGGATCTCCAAGAATAAAGTTAGTTTTCACACTGAGTCATATCAAGATTGGTTCAAACTCTCCTGCTTGGTCAGATTCCTGTTTTTCACTGGCAGTGAGAGACTTCAGAATATTTTTTTCTGATACTGACAGTGTGACAGGAGACTTGTGTGTGCTGCACTGCTCGCTTCGAGCTTCTCTATTTTCAAACATATCTCGTCACATCACTACGTCTTCTGCAGTTTGTAAAAGGCAAGATAATACACAGCTAATAGCTCTCACGACAGAATGATTCACAAAGTTTTGCCACACTTTTTAAACTGTTAGGGACAGCAAAAAGGTCACAAGCTGAAAGGAACACACTGAGTGAAGAACACAGTGAGATAGTAAATCCCAAAGAGCTCTCTTGGAAGGAGAAGAGCCCACTTGATGTACTCCTATTTATTATTTAACATCAAAAAATAGGGGAGAGAAGAACATGTGGGTTGTCACAGCCACATCGATAAATAGAGCCTTGTGTTAGAAACCTGCCATGTACTGCTTTACTTAGTTTGATACAATGTTACGAGATAGGTTTATGACTGCAGTACACTTGCCTTCTTGACAGCACAGACACATAAGCGTAAAAGAATTGGTCTCCATGGTCTTACTTTAATTCAGGGAAAGTTATCTATGAATAAACGCAAGACTGAAAGCAAGGCCACAACACAGAATGATAGCTGAAAGTACTGGATATAGGAGTTGAGGGTTTTGTTTTTGTTAATCTGCTTTATTATTTAAAGTATTAAATCTCCAAATACAGATAGGAAGACATAAAACTCCAGGATAGAATTTGTTTCTAAGGAATAGCATCCTACAAAGATCTATTGTACAGTACCTTTAAGAAATCACAAGCAAGAGTCAGAAGAGGAGCTTAATATCTTTCACATCTCTGATCTACATGATACCATTCTTTCAGTACTTTCCCATTATCATATTCACAGAATCACACAGAATCACAGAATGTTAGGGATTGGAAGGGACCTCAAAAGCTCATCCAGTCCAATCCCCCTGCCGGAGCAGGAACACCCAGATGAGGTTACACAGGAAGGCGTCCAGGCGGGTTTTGAATGTCTCCAGAGAAGGAGACTCCACAACCTCTCTGGGCAGCCTGTTCCAGTGCTCTGTCACCCTCACTGCGAAGAAGTTTCTTCTCCAATTGAAGTGGAACCTCCTGTGTTCCAGCTTGTGCCCATTACCCCTTGTCCTATCATTGTTTGTCACCGAGAAGAGCCTGGCTCCATCCTCGTGACAAGAACCTTTTTTCTATAATAAAGTGAGTGTATTCATTTGATCTTGTCTAATATTTCAAATAAGCAAAAGGAACAAATGTTAACAATAACCAAAACTTTAAAATAAATAAATAAATAAAAAAATCAGTGCTGCATACCAACCTCAATGGGTTCAGGAAAAGCCTGAATGTTTGTCTTGCAAGCTTGCAGGAGTCAACCAGGGCAAACAGGAAGACATCGTCACTCTGCTCCTCTTGGCAGAGAGGGGAAAAGTGACTTAAATTTTCATTACCAACATCCTGAACAGCAGATCCTGAGTTTCACTGGTCAGCGTGTTACAACACTGCGCAAGCAATGCACTACCAAAAATGCCTACTTCACTCTCCCCCGTTGGCAGTTTTAGTATTTTTCTGTCAGAGGCCAGACATATCCTGTGGCCTATAAAGTTCGGGGGACTGGAGATCTACAAAGTCTAAAGAGTATTTCTCTTACTTGGAGCCACGCTTGCATCCTGTCCAGGTCACTTATCTCACATTTCCACTTAGATCTTTCTGACTGGTGAGGAGGAAAAGGGATCCAGAGTTCAAGACATATTTCAAAGATCGAGACTAAGAGATATGCCAAAAGAACACAGTCATCACAGGCCTACTTTATTATCTCTTCCAAAAAAAACCTTCAATAAGATAAAAAGTTCACGGTCTGAAACAGGAAGAGACGTAATGCCACAAAGCTTTCAGCACAACGTACCCTATCAACGAGTTTCAAAGGTATGTATGAACATCAACCGTTCACTGAGAAACCCTTTCCTTTAAAGAAAGATTGGGCAGGGATCATGGTAAGACACACGTAAGATCACTGCTCCTCTGTCTTATGACCAGAATCTTTAGGTTTTGATGCCTCAGAAGGACAAGATGACACAGTGTCATCAGCTCAAAGAAGGCAACATTCCACTGGAAAACTGAATGTGCAAAATGTCTCATCACTTGTCGTATCTTCTCCTTTGCCTTTTGACTATTTTTTTCCTGTGTGCTCAGTTTGACTCCTTCAAGACCCTTCAGTCAACACCTAATATTCCAATTTATTACTTTCTGTTTATCCAGCAATGCCAACAATAGCTTGTAAAAGAAATGTTTCTTATCTTCCACTACCTGGCTTCTGCAGTCACTGTATTTTCACCTGCCAAGGCTTTCTCAGATGCACATACCTCTGAGGCTTTCAAGATCAGTGAAATACTTCCCAGGAGCAGAGGGGAAGAGCTAACAACTTACCATTAAAAAGAAATTTTTTAAAGAAATTGCTGCATTCTTTCAGTTACATTTTTCTTCTTTCAGCCTTCAGAGATGACTACAACGAGATGCTACAGCAGTATAAATATCCACTGTTAACTGTCCTCTCCCCAGTTTGCATGTTGCATTTTCTTAGCTTCACCACAGAGCTCTCGTGTACATCTGTGATCTAACACAACATAGCACAGCTTGGTCTAACAGAGCACTCAGGTCTTCCACTACTATTGGGAAACAGCCACTTGCTTTGTTTTCCTTAATGCATCAAGGTACTGGAATTGAACAGGCCATCCCAGCATGGGTAATATCACAGGATCTTCACTTGCCTCTTTCCTTATGAGGCAAAGGAAACCCCAAACCACAAATCTCTAACACACACACACACACACACACACACACACACACACACGCACTTTCACTGTCTGAATTGTGGCACAACATATACCCACTACAAATTCCTCGAAGAACCATGTAACAAAACCAGATCTTTCTAGGATCACCTTTTTGTTACCCAGGCCAGCTTGCTGACCACACCCTGTATGAAAACCCTTTCATTTTATGTACAGATTTTAATTTGCTGGAGCAACCAGTCAGAAGAAGGGAAGAACCGGGGCTAACAGGCTGGGAAGTGTGAAATCTGTGTGTGTACCAAGGCTGATCTGGCCAAAGGCCTGTGACATTCCTTCTCTGCTCTCGGAGCTTACCAGCTTACAGGATATACATATGCATACACCGCACAAGTGTTCCAGTCTCCAGAAAATGTTCCAGACAAAGACCTGCCAGAGACATTCCTGGGAAACCTGACAAACTTGCAAATTCCTTTGTAGTGTCTCCAGCGTATGCATTCATTTAACAATAAAAAAAAAAATCCCAAACCCAAGTTAGTGCTGCTGCTGTAGATGGCTGAACTCCCCTCTTCCTTCTCCTAGAAATCAGGCTTTCATTTAGACACTCTGCCTCAAAACTTCCCAGTGGGAGCGATTTTGGTAAGGCACTGTCCTGCCAAATGTTGGCTGATCAAGGTGCAATCTTTGCCATAACATCAGTTCTAGTTGCTCAGCTTGGCCCATCTGGGGACTCTCTGCAGATGTTGCTGCAAAGCCTCTGCTCCTTTTCCCTTTGGAGCCTCAGAGCAGAAGGGTTTCAATTCAAGCACTGCAGAAACTACATAGATATTTTCACTTCCTTCCTATAACCTCTGCTGAGACCAGTTATGTTACTGCTGATGCTACAAATCAGTAATATTAAAAGTAATTCCAGCTCCTGTGTGAACAGCCTGGAGATGAGGAGGAGATGGGGCCCTGCAGCAGTGCAGAGCTGTGTGAAAGAGGAAAGGAAAATATCCTTCAGACTTCATCTCCTGGCTTCTTGCTCCTCTTTCTAGTTACAGTGAGATGCCTTTTTCCTTTACACTTCCCTTCTTTCCCATCAGTGGAATGGTAAAAGCCAACCAAACGGTTACGTAAGGAAAATAAATCTGATTAAGATTCAGATAAAGTGGGTTGAGTCAAAGCAAGGGACTAATACTGAAAAAAACCCCTTTGATAGGGAAAATATCCCCACCAAATTTCTGCAAATATTTACTGCACCCTGAGTTTCATGGTCTTTTTGCACTCCCCATGTTGTGCTGCTCAGGTCTAGAACTGAAAGACTGATGCCCACTGGGACCCGTACCGCGTGTTCTGGCACAATGGCAGTTTGCTCTGTGGCACTTTTCCTCTGCTGAGACCAAGGCAGGCCACACTGTGTAATTGAGACAGGTAACTGAGGAGTGGTGTGGGTTCAAATACCATTGTAGCTGATGTTAAACTGAAGCTCACTATATTTTGGGATTCCTGTGGCATATTATTCCCACAAGGTCACTTTGTGGCACTGTAAAGTGCCCATTCCTGTTCTTCCTCACTTCCTCTCCCCTGTCTTAAGGTTTAGTAAACTCATCTGCTTCTTGCTGATTTCCACCTTCTGTCCAAATTAAAAATATAGAAAAAGAAAAGTGCCCTGTCCTCCTCTGGATCTGTCTGCATGTTTGCAGGAATCCTGGCTGCTGGATCTTGGGCACTGACCAGACGCATAGCGAAGATGGAAGCAGCTCAGCATAGCCCTTGCCTGGGTGGTCTGATGTTATCCTCGTGATTAAACTCTCCAGCTAGAATAATTGGAGCTATTCCTAATGATAGCTGGGTCCTGAAACCTCACACTCTCCTTCACAGAGAGGGCCAAAGCTCCCACCAAGCTTCCCCTCCTCCTCCTCTCGGTGAAGCTGGCCAATTCAACACATTCTTCAGTCCACGAGCATTAATAACTACAAAGTACTACAGCCTGGTAGACATCAGCTGCAGCCCCCCCACACCAGCCAGTGATAGGGACCTCACACAGATCCATGTTACAGAAGAAAACCTTCTTTTTACCTTCTTCTACAGAGAGAAGTAGCATGCTATTCACAAAGAAAAAACACATCACATATGCAGGATTCAGCCACCTGGCTCTGGATCTACACACATGCTGTGCATTTTAACATCCTCCCCATAGAAAGTCCTGCAATATAAGCACATGGAAATATTTTATGCTAAACACACAGGATATAAGGGCTTTAGGATTAATGCCTGGTAAGGAACACAGCAGAGAGAAAAGAAGTCTGGATTACTTTGGTCACAGCCTTCATCCACCTATCCAGCAGGAAAGACCAATGGCTAACAGTAGGTACAGCAGAAAAAACCCCTCTTAGTTCAGCTATCCAGAAGTAACATAAGGTCTCTACATCACAAATCAAGGCGAGAAAGGCAATTAAGTCCCTATACAATAAGAAAGGCTTACTGAAGTCTGTCTTCAGGCTGCATTCCCCAACCCTCCACCAATGCCTTGATTCTCCAATAGTACTGTTACTGTATTAGGCTCATGCTAGGCAATGGGCAAACTGAACAAGAAAATTTCAGGACAAATTAAAAATTGAGTTGAATACATTAACACAGGTGAACCACCACGCTACACATACTGACAAAGACCTCTAAATAACTAGCAATCATTAGCATGCCATACCTAAAGAAATCGCTAATTGCAGATACTGACTTCCTCACAAGTGCCTCAGTAACCCACTTATAAAGGAAATATTTAGCTTGACTACAGTAAAGCAATGCAGCAAATAAAAAGTCATCAATACGGAAGCAGCAGCATAGCACACGTTCCTCAGTATTCAAGACCAATGGTCAGATCTGAGCACTGGCCCAGCAAACTGGCTATTCTGCCTGATATATTACAAAAGACAGAAGAAATTCTAGTTTCCATGCATCCAACTGAAACACCTTCTTGATAAGGAAGATTAATTTATTATTTCTGTATGTTAAAATCTAGGAACCCATCACTTGCAGAACGCTCATTAATCTGTCTGATATAGCTATGGCCTGTTAAGCTTTCTGCCTTAATGGTATCCTGCTGCAGGAAGTTTCAGAAGGTAAGTATATTCTGTGACAGTAACTATTCACTTTTATTATCAGTTTTTACTTTGATGTCTTCCAACTAAACTGAATATCCTCCTCTTATAAGAAACATGAATAAAATCAACTTTATTTACCTTGTCATCCACTGCTCTGTACGATTCCTTCATGCCTATCTCCTCCCTAAACAAATTTAGTATTTTCTATTCCTCACTAAAACTGCATTTTGCAGTTAATTGCTGTAGTCACTCATCTGTGAAACTCAGTTAATTTTTGCTGAATTTAATTAAGGAATGACAACCAGAACTGAAAACAACTTTACAAGGAAGGGCATAACACTGATGCTCACATAATTACAGACTAGTTCCTATCCTGTTCCTTAAACATGCTGGTAATTTTTTTGTTTGTTGCCTTTACTGCTTGACTCAAAACAGTTATCTCCACTGGGCTTTTTTCTTCCATAAATTATTAATTTAAAGCTTATTACTTAAAGTGGTTAAAATTATTGCTTGTCATGTAATCAGTTATTTGTAAACACTAAACATTATCTGCCATTAATGCCTCTGCCCAGTTAATGCAAGTGTTAAACTTCTCTTAGCTTTTCTCATAATAATCAAGGAAAGAACACAGATGTACCTCCAGATCAGCAGGAGACAGGCTCAGTTTAAGTCGACAGCATACACACAACTTCACAGTGATTGAACATCTGGACACTCGCAGCCCACCCTACACTGAAGGTAACGAGAAGTTACCTCATGTAGTAAACACGAGTGCACAAGCACGTGTTCACCTGGATGAACACCGGAGAGTACTTAATCTACTGTAAACTCACACCCCATATCACCTTGAAATACCTTGCTTTTATATTCATTCTTTAGGTAATAACATGCCAGTCATTATGAATCTTGTCCTTTCAAATCTTTAAGTTTACACTCCAATTACATTCTGGATTCTGCAGCTCCAGTTATGCCCTCACTGTATCGCAAACTGGCCAGGTAATCTTTCATTTGCTTTCTGTTTTCAATCTATAACAAAAACGTACCTCTCACCCTCCAGATAACTGGCTTGCTTAACAGTCCTTGCTAAAAGCTTGTCAAAACCCTTTTTGAAAGTTTGAACAACAAGAACCAGTTCCACTACATGTCACTTTTCTCAGTTCAAAGAATTCTAATAGATCAAGACACGGGTTGGGTGGTTTGGTTTTTCTTTTTTGTCTGAATTATGTTTACCTGGGTGAATTAAAATTCCATTTTTATTTCAGTTTAATACATATCTGCTAGTGGAGAAAGACTCACTGCTTTCATTTAGCATCTCCTTTATGAGGAGCTGCTGAGGGAGCTGGGGCTCTTGAGCTTGGAGCAGAGGAGACTGAGGGGTGCCCTCATTCCTGGGGATCCATTTGGAAAGGGCAGTGTCAGGAGGAAGGAGCCAGGCTCTGCTCTGGGATGTCCAATGCCAGGACAAGGGGCAATGGTCCCAAGCTGGAGCACAGGAGGTTCAAGCTGAAGATGAGGAAAAGCTTTGTCAGTGTGAGGGTGGCAGAGCATGGCCCAGGCTGCCCAGAGAGGTTGTGGAGTCTCCTTGTCTGGAGACACCCAAAGCCCTGGCCGTGTTCCTGTGTGACTGCTCTGGTGATCCTGCTGTGGCAGGGGTTGCACTGGGGGAGCTTTCCAGGTCCCTCCCAACTCCTGACATTCCGTGATTCTGTGATTTACCAGAAACTTTAGCATCCTTGTTGCAGATAAGCACGTTTGTTGCCTTTCTGCCCTCTATCCCAGCTTTACCACTGACCACACCTTTCAGTGGAAACTTTGTCACTTCACTGTTGCATTTCTGACCTCCTAAGTGTATACCAGCCAGCCACAGAAGCCTCACAAAACACTTCTTTCCTGTCTTTTCTCCTCGGAGCTTAACTTCATTACCTAGAAAGAAAACACATCTCCTCTGTAACTGCTATAACGGAAAATAATGCAAAATAAATTATTTAATATCTCTAGTGCCCATATCCTCCAAAATTTTTTCTACAGTCCTAGACTACAACCTCACTGAATTAAGAAATTCACCAATCAAATCTGATTTCCTGTGGCATCCCTGCATGTCTCCCTGGCCAATAACCACACCATGCACAAGTCTGCTACCTGTGATATCTCCAAGATCTTTCCTCCCTACAACCCCCAACTTCCAAGCAAGCAGCAGCACATGTTGCAGCTCATTCCAAATTAGAAACCTGCTCACTGCTAATGCCTCTGTGCATTCTGACTGATTAGGCAGCAAACAGAACAGGTATATTGAACTCCACCTGATTTTAGCCCTCAACTGAAACACTCTCATGGGCCTTGCACTTCTATGCACTGAGCATTTTTCATGAAGCAGGTGAGAATGTACAATCTTCAAGACCAATCTAGTAGAAAATGGTGAACTTGGACAGTGGCTTTCTCCTTCTTACTTGTTTTCTTACGACCTTTTAAGCCCAGATACCTCATTATTCTGCTCAGCCATGAACTTCTCAGGTTAATGCTGGCTTCTCAAAGGCACACATTTTCCATAGAGTTGTCAGTGTTGCTTGCTCCCAAACGTATTGGGTAGTTAACTAGAGGAATACAGTGTTATTTTTGGATACTGTGGACTATTATAGTTAGATGGTGAGTACTGCAAGAATTAGGTAGTGTTTGAAAGATCTCTTATGGACAGAGGTATGTCATTCTCACTGTCATAACCTCAACATCAGATTTATTATTAGATTTCATGTAATCATAAAAAACATTGCAAATCTGTGTTCTTAAGTAAATAGAACGGAATAAAACTCCTCAGAAACAGAAACTAACATTCATTGTTAATGGCTGTATTTAACAATAAATATTCTCTCGAGCAGCCTCACTGTATTTATTCATTTGTAATGCTGAATACTTATCTTTCATGACCTAACTTGAGATTGTCACACTCCGGTGTGTCCTTAAGGCAACATCTTTCCTGCACTTACCAAGAAAGACAAATACAGAAGTTACCTGAGCAGCTGCTTCTTTTCTAGTCTAAGATAGAATAACACTGCTGCTCTTTTCTCTCTATTCACCTCACTCTCATTCCTGTAACTGGGCAGTAAGGCATCATTCAGTGATGCAGGGGATTAAGTCATGATTCTTATGGGTCCTAGATCAATATTTCTAGTGTATACCACTGTGAAGAAACCCTTGTTTTCTTCATGTTGCACACACTGATGAAATTTTACATGATATAATGAAAATATATTTAAAAAATACAAATTAATGAAAGGCAAAATGTTCTCACACACTTTGTGAGGCAGTCTGTGAGGACTGAAAACTAACTGTACACAAGGCAATGAAACCACACATCAGTAAGACTTTACCTTCCTACCACCTCCACCTCGCATATTATAACTGTTCCCTTTATGAGTATCACTGTTAAGTTCCCATCTGGTGTTTCAGAAGCGAATGGAGAGGATTGACAAAGCAGAAAGCTGAAGTAATCACAAAAATCTTGTTTCCTTAAGATGACAGATTGTAAATATCTTGTTCAAAGCTCATCAGATACTTACACTTAAAACTTTCCCTTTGAACATTGTCATTTCAGCAGCCAATTGGCTTAATAAAGCAAGTTGATTTAATACAGAAAACAGAATACAAGAGTGTATGAGTGGAAGTGTGAAACAGGTGCTTTGGGCATGGGTAGGAAACAGTGAAGAGCAGCAGGGACTGGAGAGGGACAGAGGTGCACTGCCAACCAGAATGGCAGCATCATTCCAAGCACAGCTGTTAAGGCTGCATTCCTGGGAGCCCTGGAGACCCACACGAGTACACGGATACCAGCAGCAACTCTCACAAGAATGGGAGTGGAAAATGAGCTTCCCAGCTGCTGTTGGAAGGAGGTAACGTACCCAGAGTACCCCCACCCCCAGGACATAGCTGGGCACAACACAGGAACAAATGCATTCAACTCTCCTATAGAAGCTCTTGCCCTTGGTAAAGAAACACTCCACAGCAGCAGTAGTGTTTTCAAAATATCTCTCTTTCACACACCCCCTCCAAATCAGTAGTCCTAATCCTGCCACTAAACATAACTAAATCCAAATATCAAGTCCCTTTCATACGAGCCAGGTACTTTCCAACAGGGTAGACCAACTCTAAGTTTCTGGAGTGGCTTTAAACAATTGTCCTATTTTTCATATTTAGGTAAGTGATATTCCCTTCCAGGGGTCATCTTCATGCCAATTTATTTTAGAATGCTTTTGCTTTAAAAGGACTATTATATTTCAAGTGGCTTAATCAAAGGATTGGAAGGGGGGAGAACAATAATTCAGAGTCTGCTGTCTAGAAATGCATAAGGAAGTAGTGCTCTGTTTAACTAAATCACTGTCAGACAAGCCTTATCTCTACCCTTCTCTCATCTTTCAATCTCTTATTTCTCCTGACCCAAAGCCACCAAGGTTTCACAACCCAGAGTCCTCA
This sequence comes from Mesitornis unicolor, assembly GCF_000695765.1. Lineage (NCBI taxonomy): Eukaryota > Metazoa > Chordata > Aves > Mesitornithiformes > Mesitornithidae > Mesitornis > Mesitornis unicolor. The sequence continues at coordinate 71,598 of NW_010179157.1, forward strand.
AACACTCCCATCCCAAATCTTTCCCTTTTCAACCCATACCAATGGTCTTTGACTCCTCACTTCTCTCCAGCTATTTACTAAATCCTCTCCCAGCTGTTTCTCTCTCTCTTCTGCCCTTACCTTCCCCCCTCCTGGTTCAGACCAAATCCTTGTCTGCTCAAATCTATAACCCCACAGTGCTCCCAAATAGCTTGACTGATAATCATCCTCCTGCAAATCACTTTGCAAACTGCCAGCCTACTCTGTAATGCTCGCCATTCAATCCCCCTGCTTCAAATCCACATCCATACCTTATGGCTCGGTGCCAGGTGTCCTAGCTCCAGGTTCCTCAACAGTGGCCCCAACCCTTCCTTGGCTCCTCCAGTTTAGCCTGTAAAGGCCCTTGCTGCCATACTGTATTTGTTTAGATACTCATTTTTATTCAACGAGGCAGTTTCCATCATATATTTAGCTTTTACCTAATCAGCATTTCCTGAATGAAAATGTTTCAGTACCAAATCTGTTGAACAGTTTTACCGACAAAGTTTAGCTTAAAAAAGCTGAATTATGATTTCATTAAGAGAACCAGACCGACAGCTCTGAATATTCCTGGACAAGCAAACAAGTTTCTCCCGATGTTCCCCATACCACTTCAGGTTTTGAAAGATCAAATTCTCTAAGTAGGATCTGACCTGACACAAGATCAGGCCTCAGCATCACTGGTATATTCTGTGCTCACATTCTCTTCCGAGTCCATCAACAAGAAGGTGCTTTGTTTTTGTGACTTACTCTCTGAAGTTTAAGAGCCATCAGCAAAGACCAGAGTGCCTGTGTTAGTTTTGGAACTGCTCAGACTGAATCAAAACCTTGACCCTGTAGAAGGGTCCAAAAACCTATTCAGCCTCCTAGAGTTATAAACGCACCCCACTATTTGAAAAAGACACGATGCCAATCATCTAATCAGACATTCAAAATCCAAATATAGAACAAAAAAATTGAGAGAAGCAGAGAGAAACAAAGAGCAGCAGCTATTGCAGCTATCAAACATGCCTTAGAAGATTTAGCAAAACATCACTGTTTAAACAATACTTCCAAAATCAAAATATCAGAGCGAAGATATTTAAACTGTTTGTTCCTAGCAAGTAAAGAGGGGAAAAAATTAATTTCCAAGGCAAAGTGACTATCCTGGAAAACCTCCGGTTGGCAGCTTAATTAACTGAGAAATGTCCGACTTGAACACCTTTGATGAACACAACTACAGCATATTATAAAAAAAAGACTGTGTGTGTAACCATTCAGGATATAACTCAAAAAGAAATATGAAACTAAGTGGAATTCTACCAAAAGCCAATGGAAATTTGATCTATACCACCAAGTTTAGCAAAAGGATTACCATATACTACGCTATTAAGTACTTGGTAATGTCTTTACAATGTTACTGGAATACAGAATTTGCATCACAACCCATTCTGCAGACTTCCATTCCCAGCACTGTGATGACACACTGCAGGAACGAGGAAGCAAATCGCATAGATGCACAAATCTGAGAAGATTTAGGTTTTTTGTTTAATAAGACCAAGCATGGATTTGGTTTTTTTATAGCCTATTTTCTAATCCTCTGTCCAGTCTTGCTTTCTTCTGTAAAAGGACTTTAGCAATGTTGTCATCTGACAGAACAACAAAATTCTGGTCGCTGTAAACACTTCAAGACACAACAGAAATTGATTTTCATGAGATTTACTTCTTTCCAGCCTGTCTCAACCCAGCCCAGCGCTGACACAGAAGCCTGTGACAGATTCCTCTGTTGTCACAGGGACTCTAGCTTTACTGCTTACATACCTGCTGTGTAAGGAGGCTGATGTGGCTTGGTGGGGAATACTGACAGGCTGCTTGCCTTCCTGCCAGCTGCTGCAGTTCTGCTGCTACTGTACTGGTGCTACGACGTTTTCCCTGGGAAGAAGTCTCTTCTGCATCTTTGTGCATCCTGGCTGAGCCCAAACACTGCTCACTTGGACTGCGATGGCACAAACCTACCAAAATAAACATTTGGGTATGTTTAGTGAGCGGTATATCAGAGTTTCTCAGCCTGCTGGTCACAGAGACACAAAAGCAGGTATGATTACTTCCTGTAGTTTCTAGGGAGAACGTTGCCTTCTGCTCTGCATAGGTCTTGCCTATATGAGCTTTTGTCAATGCCAAACCCGTATTCTCTTTATCATAATGTATCTAAATCACCCAATTCCAAAGAATATTGACTTCTGTTACCTAAGTTAAATCTATGACTGTTTCCCTTAAGAACAAAGAGATCCCTTTAAATAGGCTACTCAGTTGGGAAGTCAGATTTATTTTAATGCTAGAAAGGTTGAAAATATATATATACAGCAACCCTAGTGAATATGTGCTGTTCCCAATGTACAACCTAAAGCAAATATGTATCATCATTGATAAAAGCCAATCAAACAAAAAACCCAACCCAAAACAAACCAACCAACCACATTATCAGCTGTTAGTCTGTGTGTTGTTCACAAAACTTTGCCAATAAAGGCTGCATCCATAAATTCCTACAGTTTCTTCAACCCTTCAGATTCCTTACACTCTAAAGTTGCATTGATCAACTATGTTCTACCCCAGAATGTTAAATGAGAGGACTCTAGATCTTCTTTCTAAGATACCCTTTGATATGGCAGTGCTGAAATGTCCCAGGGAATGCGATACAGTAATGTTTCTTATATTGACTCTTTAATGATTCTTTAGCTTTTACAGATCCTTCTTTTTCGGAGGTCTTGACACACCTTTAGGTATTCAACAGTTATGGTGGAGTCACCATCCCTGGAGGTATTTAAAAGATGTGCAGACATAGCGCTTAAGGACATGGTTTAGTGGTGGACCTGGTAGTGCTAGGTTAATGGTTGGACTCAATGATCTTAAAGGTCTTTTCTAACCTAAATTACTCTATGATTTCCTGTTCATTTGCTCAGTAAAAGGGCATCTTTGGCAAACAAGGGCTGCTTCCTGTACTCCTCCTTTCCAGAAGAAATTTAGCACCATTCAACAAGACTCCTAACCCCAGAAATGTAAAATTTCTACCTATCCCAGAACACAGATTACAGAATCTCTGTACTGAACTAGCAGGTTATTATGCATCCCAGAACACTCACCTACTTTTGCAGAGGATGGTCGGGACAATCTTTGGCTGTAGATCTGAGCAGCTCTCTGAAAAGATGAGAGTGGGCCAATGGTGTAGCTACCAGAATGACAACGATGTAACCCTGCAAGTTTAGAAGCCTCACTGGACACTGGGTTTGAGAAGACAGAAGAGCTGTCAGGAGCTGTGCTCTGCGAGGAAGGTAGTGGGGATGGGGCCTGAATCAGCCTGGGACCAACTGGAGGAGCCAGCAATGAATGGTGACCAGGCACCTGTGAATTTTCAGAGGCTGCAGGTTGAGATGGTATCCGGGAACTGGTACTTCTCTGGAGTGTGGCACCAGAAACAGAGGAAGAAGCACTCAGAGGGCTGCGCAGAGGTAATTGCTCTTCTGCATTTAATAAGGTGCATCCTTCTGGAACTACAGAAAGAAAACAAGCACACTACATGAGAAAAAGCTTCTTTTCAGGTTCTTTGGTTAATATCAACACAACAAAGATGCCTCTACTCCAACACACTGAAGCCAAAATGACCTCATTTACCAGCAAAGACAAGAAGAGGCTCTCCATGATGAATATCCTCTTTCAAAGCTTGCCATATCTAGAACTTCCCTCACAGAAGATGAGCTAACTCTTTCATATTGCTCACTCTACAGTATCTTCTCTTGGGTTTAAAAGAAAAACCTGCAGAATCTTCCCCAAAATTGGGCATTTTAATCTCTCAGTTTTAACCTTTGTTTAAAACAGTATTAAAAACAGTATATGCATTAATTTTTACCTGACGATGATTTAAGCCAGTTTACTTACAGGTTGATTTAACTTCTTTGGGTTTGTGGCCTTTTAACGCTCCTTCTCCAGGCAGATCTGCAACTGAACTTTTGGGCTGGTCACCTTTTTTTTTTTTCACCACCTCAGGATGCTCTATAACAAAATAAAGGAATTAGGAAGTAGAACAATGCAAACTGTGGTATCATTAGAACAGGACTGTAGAATTTAAACCCTGTTACAATGGACCTTCTTGCTAATATTTACCATGGACCATGCAACTCTATTGATCACAATTGTGCTGTCATGGACTACTGGATAGGTATGGCTGGCACTGCACCTCCTTCCATGGAACACCAAATTAGGCTAAAATATACAGAGCAATAAAATATACCCTGCAATGGGTATGTTCCCTGTAGACAGCACAATTTAACAGGCCTTGATTTCCCTCAACCTTTACTTTGATTTCAGGATTCTCTGTTCATTTCAAATCTCAGTGCCTTCAGTTTGCACATTCACATTTCAGTTACAAGCCATCACATCTAGGTCCCTATAAATGCCAGTCCAGATTCATCCCATTTCACTTCAGGGAAAGAAAGCAGGAGCACAGTTACTCTAGTCTTCACATACAGAGTGTGAAGACTGAAATTAAACTGGATTTGTCTGGGCAACATCATCTCAGAACTGCCTGCAACACTTACCCTCTTGAGGCTGTTTCTCTGGCTGGTTACTGGTGTTGCTGGGTTTTGTGCTTGTGGACTTTGTTCCTAGGAAGACACTTGCTGACTTGGTTTTGTGTGTGTAAAATGTCAACACTTCCTCCAAGTCCCTTTCACTACAATGAGAGAAGAATGGATGAAAGTGAGGATTCTAAGCTTTTCTGGCTTCATGTAACAATCATAGAATTCCATGTTGGAAGGGACCACAAGGATCACCCAGTCCAACCTCTCAAGATAAAAGTACAGTTCAAATGAGATCAGTCAGCACCCTGTCAAGCTGACTCTCAAAACTGACCAGTGTAGGGGAATTCACCACTTCCCCTGGGAGATTGTTCAATGTCTGACTGATCTCATGGGAAACAAATTTCTTCTGGAGTTCAATGGGAATCTCTCCAGCAGCAACTTGTGTCCATGATCCCTCGTCTTTTCCATGGGACTCCTTGTGAAAAGGGAGTCTCCATCTTCTTGGTGCCACCCTTTATGTCCTGGTACATAGTAACAAGGTCCCTCCTAAGCCTTCTCTTCTCAAGGCTGAACAGCCCCAGTTTTCTCAGCCTTTCTTCATACAGCAGCTCTTCCAGTCCTCTGATCATCCTCGTGACCCTTCTCTGGACCCTTTCCAACCTGTCTGCATCGTCTTTGTATAGCAGGGACCAAAATTGCTCACAGTACTCAAGGTGTGGTCTGACCAGTCCCGAGTAGAAAGGGATAATGACTTCTTTGTCTCTGCCCTTTTTAATGCAACCCAGCATCCCATTTGCTTTCTTTACAGCTGCAGCACACTGTTCGCTCATGTTCAAAGACAAGAATCAATAAGGAGATTGAAGAGGGGAGTGGGGAAAAAGGTGAGGCCAGAAAAGCTAATGATTTGCTCAGTTCTGCAGGGTAAGAGCAGAAGGAAAGGAACATGCCTTGGTGAAACCCAAGATTCCCACTGAAATGCCATCTTCTTATGCGGCAGAAAATTCAAAGCATTCAGGAGCCTTCCCAGGATAAATAAAGAGAAGTGAAAACTTCAAACACATTTCTGGGGAGACCAGCTCAACAGGAGAGATTCTGTTTGCAGCTAAATTTGGGAATCCCCAGGTGCTCTCATGCTCTTAAGCAGCTCTTATGTTCATGAGAGAACTCAGCTCAGCCTCTGTTTTACAGTCATCGCTAGCAGTTTCCTCTTCTCCCCATGCTGCTGAATTGAAAGAGGAGGGAAGAGCTTGTTAATTAGCCAAAACTGCAGAACAAACAACTGAAGAGTCAATAATTATGTGAATCTCACCAAACTCGAATGTGTTTCTCAGCCAGAGAATGGCCAGAAATGAAATCAACAACCCAGTGCAGCGCTACAGGCTTGG